>NC_141153.1:99867611-99971152 GCF_053477565.2 Lygodium microphyllum | reverse complement strand
TGTTGTGTACTGTTCTGGGCTCATTAGTATTGCTACTTGCATGGAAAAGTTTTGCCAAGTGGCAGCTTTCTTAATCCATTTTCAGCAATTTCCAGCCATTTAATTAATTTTCAGAATTAGTTAATTCTGAAAATTAATTCAGCCCTTAATCCATACCCAAAAATTTGACCTTGCCCATCCAAAAATTAATTGGCTAGGCCATTTGCAACCCAAAGGGGTCCCATGCATTAATTGACCCTTGGACAAGCATTAATCCATTAATTAATGCCTAGTCCCTAGTGTCACCACTGACACTTAATGGCCGATTAATGGTCCTAGGGGCAAATTGACACCAAAATTCACCTAGAATGTAACAAGTGTAACTTGTTACAACTTTTGCCTTTGATACCCATCTTTTTCACAGGGTCCTTCGGCCTTCAAGTGTGAAAAAGTAGCTTGCACCTCACATGTGCATCTTTTAATTGCACATTTGATTAATCCTTTAACCAAATGTCAATTAAACATAAGCAAAGCATCAAATTTTCACGTCCTCGTGACAGACCACCCCTTGAAATCCTTGCAATCGTCCTCAATTGCACTATAATGTGTCAAAGTAAACAATATTGCACTGGAATTTTCACAAGGCATCATAGTCAACACAACATTGGCCACTGTTGGCCAACTATCTCATATGCCCACCATTTTCTGAAAATTTCCAGGCAGCATAAACATAGCATAAAGCTCAACAATAGTCCAGAAATGTTGCCAAAAACTCATTGGATGCATCCCAAACTCTTGTTTCTCAACAGTGCTGACTACACAACCATAGTAAAGCATAAACCGAGCCAAAACCATGGTTAAATTGTCAATGGCATTCAATACACATGCTGCTGTCCATAGAACCAGCTGAATACCACTGAAACTAATGATCATACATTGAAAACCAGCACTCGGTAATTTAGTCTCTCATGATCATAACTTGATGCAAATGTACAGTTTCAGAGCTGCAGTGAAAACCACACCCATTTGCATACATACTACAGTGACTAGTACACTGAATAGTGACCTCATGGCAAAAGTACTATGAGCACAGTACCTTGGATGCATACTGAATATATCCGAGATCCACTATACACGAGAGCAGTCCATTCCTGGAGGGGTGGAAGTGCTACCTCCCCCTTGAGTATCAGGTGGTACTCTGGACCCTTGCCTTGCTGAACCTGAAAGAGCCCGATCCAAAGTCCGCTCTAACTGAAAGGCATCAAGGTAAAGCTGCAACAACTGAGGATGGTCTGCCAAGTCATCCTCTTCCATCCATTTAGCATCCATTGGTAAACAGTTGTGAAACTTCACCCAATAGCTTATGGAAGCTTTACCTTTGACCTTTTCTCTTTATGTGCTAAATACCAATTTCTCATTCAGCTCCTCTACATTGGACTGAATTTCAGCAAATACATCCTTAGGCACATCAGCATAAAAAGGCCTCAACAAGCTCACATGAAAGGCATAGTGTATCCGCTAGTGTAGAGGCAATTTCCATGATAGCTAGTATTAAACGGAGCATTTGCATGACCAGCACTTATTCCTTGAGCCTCAAAAGCACAACAGGGTACCAATGCTTGCCCATATGCGTGATTTTGCACACCAGGCATCATACCGATGCCACCATATATCAGATTATGCATTCTATGAGCCATACCTGAGTACATTGGTTTATGCAAGCCATGCATTGGTTGCTGAAAATTATGGGGAGGTGTGCCATACATTCCCACATTCGGGCGCTCACCCACCATAGCATGAAAAATTGTGCTACCACCAAACTAAGCTAGCTGCCCCAAATTCTCATACAAACCTTGCTATCCAAAAACCAAAGGATTAGCATTTACATCATGAACTTGCATTTGCATTTCTTGCCCAACTAGCACCAACTGCTTTGGACCATGAGCATCTTGAGAAGGCTTTGGCTTGTTCTTCAGTGCATCTTGCTGTCTCGAAGTTCTACAAAAGGATTTTCTCTTCTTCTCCTTGTTGTCCTTCGTAGGAGTGTTCAAAAACCGAGTAAACTAAGGATCTTTTGCCAATTCAGCAAAGATATTGGCTGCTGCCCTCATTCGATTCTTGAATGCATCATTAAATTCTATTTCCCCTTGCTAATCATCATAATCTTTCTACATTGAGGGTCCAACATCTTGGCCTTCAACCACATTTTCAGCATGTTGTCCATGATTCATGCCTTGTCCAAGATCAGGCATTGCATTTCCTTCTTCCCCATGTGAATGTGCATCATGAAAGGCATCATTACTGCTTGATTGCATCCCACTGTATGAAGACATCTTGCTGTAATTTCTCAGCTGAGCACAAAGATCAACACTAGCACAAAGTTTGCCTTGCAATCTAAACACTTTACCAAAACATTCTTGGACAGTAGACTCCCTGTTGGCTCCAAAACTGGCGCCCCTTGCGGTATTTCTTTAACTTTCATTCAATTGGAAGGAGTACAATTCGATCTCCTCCTGCTAACCAATTACTTTTGCTGTCATAAATGACCAGCAAGCCTTTTGGGTCATTTGCCCCTTGATTCACCCAGGACTTCTTCTCCAATTTGACCCTTGGCTGGCCAAATGCTGCCCCAAATCAATTTGGGATGGGTTGGCTCCTGAAATCCCTTGATAATCTTCAATTATCAGCTGCTGATTTCAGTTCCTTGAGCTTTCAATCTCTGGCATGGATCCCAAGGTGGTTGCTAAACCCTAAATTCTGCTGTAAATTAGGGTTTACTGCAGAAATTATAGATCAGCCCACCAAAAATGGCTGAGATCTCCTCCGAATGGCTAAGAATTGTTGAGAATGGCTGAGCATAGGTCAACCAAATTGCTCCAAAAGATGTGTATTGTTCTGTCTCCTGACATGTTTCCAATGGACTTCATTTGCAATGGAAGGCACCACTGAGGAGGTCCATATTGTTGGCATGGATAGAAGGATAGAGGTTTGTCCAAATCTTGTGATGGAGAGGCTTACCTTTCAAACCACTATAGAGAGACACACAATAGTGACGGAAAGCGATGAGGGGAGAGCCGAAGATATGGCATGACATCCCACTGAAATGCGTATTATGGAGCACCAAGATGGTAAGCTTGCTTGTGGAGAAAAACTCATGGTGTGAAACTATTTAAGCCTTCTTCAAGTAATAATAACAATGTTTTGTATTGTGCGGAGAGTGAAAGAACTAAAGGTCTTGGATCTACAGTGACAACAGACATGGCATACACGAATAGAGATAAAGAAATGATGCTCATGAATTTCACATGCTATGATTCAGCCCTATTTAGTCTTTCCCCCACTTGCATGGGAAAGTTTTGCCAAGTGGCAGCTTTCTTAATCCATTTTCACCAATTAATTCTGAAAATTAATTCAGCCCTTAGTCCATACCCAGAAAATTGACCTTGCCCATCCAAAAATTAATTGGCTAGGCCATTTGCAACCCCAAGTGGTCCCATGTATTAATTGACCCTTGGACAAGCATTAATCCATTAATTAATGCCTAGTCCCTAGTGTCACCCACTGACACTTAATGGCCGATTAATGGTCCTAGGGGCAAATTGACGCCAAAATTCACCTAGAATCTAACAAGTGTAACTTGTTACAACTTTTGCCTTTGATACCCATCTTTTTCACAGGGTCCTTCGGCCTTCAACTGTAAAAAAGTAGCTTGCACCTCACATGTGCATCTTTAATTGCACATTTGATTAATCCTTTAATCAAATGTCAATTAAACATAAGCAAAGCATCAAATTTTCACATCCTCGTGACACGGAGTCTTCTTACTTTATTTTGTGCGCACGCATGCAGTCCTACCAAGAATAAACAGCTGTGATTTTTAGCATTCCCATGAGAGAGCATTTTGTCTGCTCGCTTATAAGTTTTTGCCTGCAGTTACTCATTTTTCGAGTAGGATTTTCCCCCAGAGGAAGTACTGTAAGTTGTCAACTGCACCCGATCCCTATTCCAGGATGATTCTCTCCCAAGCAAGTTAATTTAACCATAGTGGAACACTATTTACCATTAGTGTTTACCCTGGAAAGAATATAATGACTGCACATCTGGGGCAATAGCACAAGCACCTTCTGCCTTGTTTTTCAATTTTGCCATTTTTGTGAGCGTCCTTTGAGATTCATCATGGAGAGGAATCATGAAAATATAATTTATGCATAAGTAATGGTTAGTCTTAACAACAATAATCTATCAGCCATACATTTGAATCTTGATTAATATATTTGACAGAAGTAACGATTAGTCTTAACAACAATAATTTATCAGCCATACATTTGAATCTTGATTAATACATTTGACACATTGCAGGTCCAAGTTTCAAGCCTTGCAAGCCATGTACAGGAAAGCATAGTTGATCAATCTCCGTATCTGATTATTTCTAAGGATGGGGTGCTTGCTACTGAGGAAGTATCACGAAAAGACACTGGAAAATCTAATGTACTTGTCTCTGAGGATCTGGATGAAGATATGGGAGTCCCATCAGCACGTGGACAAGAAAAACTGCCAATTTCTAATAGCTCTTTGGCACAAAACTCTCCACATTTGACATCAGAAACTTTTAAGAGCAGTGATCCCTCCGTTTACTTTAAGGATCCAAATGACTTGAGGGTGCGAAGTTTTACATCAATCAAGACATCACCAGATGCAGAATCTAAATCCTCATCATCTGCAGGCTCAGATGTGGTACTCGAACCTTGCCATCAGACATTGAGGCCATCCATACATGATCGTTTGGAATCAACTGTATCTCAACTCCTAGAACAGGTGTGGCTGGGGGGGTGTTATTTTATATTTAACTCGTGGCAAAAACTGCTCTTATTTATATAAGGTTCATTTGTGGCAGGTTGAAACCCTGAAGCACATGCTACAGAGGGAAAAACATGCATCTACTCATGCGATTGGTATTCATAGGAATGCTCAGAACACTAATGATTACCATGACTGGCCTTTGGTTGGTGAAGTTCCTCTCAGCCGCAGGCTTGACAATGAGGGTGTTGAGTCTGAGAGTCCACATGAACAAGAAAGAAACCCGTGTCAAAATACCTCACCTAAATACTGTACCGACCAGTATACTAGAAATTATGAACCTACTGTGGTGAAGAATGTCAATACAATCAAGGCTCAGAACAGGCACACTCTCAAGCTTCTTGCCTATGTAGCCATTGTAACTACTTGGCCGCTTGTGGGCTCTGCTTTGTTTCTGTATGGTAGAAAGCAATTTAAAAATGTAGCTATGAAATACTGGCGTAAGTAATCTCAGGCTGATTTTCTGCTGGAACAAGCTTCTGTGCTGTGACTCAGACTGCAGGGTTAGGTAATGCAACCCTTAAATAAAATTATGTAGAACTGTAGAAAGTGGCAGCTTGGCTCCAAGGCAAACTGTTCAATTGTCAGGAGTCTTGGGAAAAAGTGCCCAAAGTCAGCAAAGCACATGAACATACTGTGAGGTCTCCCCAGATTGATTTAGTGTATTAAAAAGGATTGTAGCTGTGTTAGTGCTGCGATGTGTACAGTTAATTTTCTTTACTCTGCACTGTGATTATTGACTTCTGTGATGTTGTCACAGAGATGATCCAGCTCAGTTTTATGATTTAATCAACTGTACAACCACATGGACTAGCCACATTGCACAGAATGGTTGGAGGCCAACTCTGCTGCTGCCCTCAAACTCCATTGTAAATAAGAACATCAAAACTTGCCAAGGCTATTCTATCCTCTTTTGGGTTGTTGGTTTTAATAGAAGTTGTGCAAGAAATGTTTTGTTTTCCACTTTGGAGGTTTAAATCCTCTTTTGGGTTGTTGGTTTTAATAGAAGTTGTTGTGCAAGAAATGTTTTGTTTTCCACTTTGGAGGTTTAAATGGTTTACACAAATTAGCTGAAATAGGTTGCTCTAAAGGGGATTTATTAACAGAATTTTCTTATGTATAAAAAGAAAGGAACATTTGGTGTAAGCTGGGAAAAAGCATAGGTTCTTCCAAGAAGTCTTGACAATCTTCTACAAAGATAGGCATGCCTATTGCATAGGCTACATAAGTACCATAAAATTAAGAGAGCATAAGGAATTATTTTCTTTTTCGGATTAGCTGTCTATGTTAGTAACTTGTTGATAAGTTCAAATATGCTCGAATGCCATGCACTTTCTAGCAAAGTGTTTGGGTGTTACAAAAGTTTAACAGTTATAGTAGAATGTGAGTGTGTGTCAACTTAAGAGGAAAAAAATTTCTGAAATCATGTGCACACCTGCACATGAACACAAAACAAGAGTATATTTAGCCCAAACATAAAAGAGCATCCAATAGTTTTCAACTAGTTCAAGGTTCTGTAAGGCAATATGTGTGAAGTTCTTAATGAATAGCATTTAGTTTTGATAGTGTACATTGTGTACGCATGCATGCTTGCATGTTGGGGTGTATACATGTGCCTACACAAATGTAGAGACATGGCTTTGCAAGGTGGTTTGTCTTTAGCCTACTTTGCATGGGTTCTTGTAGACTTACATGCATATGTGAGCCTCCTAGATGATGTTGACTTTGACCATAGTTTTTCATAACTATATGCACACGAGACATGACATGAGCGATATCCACAAATAAAAGACTCAACATTACACTCGCCTCCCAACATAGGGCCAGCATAGGGCCAAATGGGCTTACCCTCTACAGTGGGACCTGTCGACACTCCACCAAGTTGCAACCGTATCCCAAGGGTTGGCATCTCATATTGCCAACCCACACCATCTTGGTATATGGATGCATCAACCAATGGACCTAGAGTTCAAGTGGGGATCACTCAACATAGATGCTTAATTAGTTAGGCCCTTCATGAGGGGAAGCTTCAATGGATACTCCGTATTCATAGGGTTTTTGATTTACACCCTACAAGGATCTTGCTTGTAGACCAATGCTTAAGAGAGGGCCCATTGATTATGGGGTCAAGAGGGAAGTGTTAGGGAATTAGGCTCCCAAGGCCCTTTGCAAAAGAGGCATGAAGCACCATCCTCCCTTTGGCCACGATAATACAATGAATATTATTGGGGATTTTGGTGGGATGTATAAGCCAACATAGGTTGTGATTATTATTGCACACTACTTTAGCTTGTGAATATGCATCCAAAGTAGTGTGCAAAAGCTGGTGTTGGAATCAACACTAGTCTTGTAGTAGAAAAGCCACTTTTGTGCCTATTTGGAAACTTTACCAAAAACCAATTTTTCTTTAACAAACTAAATTTAGGAGAAATTGTTTGCATGAAAAGATGAAGTCCAAGATAAATCATTAAAAAGAAAACAAGGGGGAAAAATAAGTTATAGAGCATATATTTTCATAGTTGCCTTCGAAACCACTTTCAAATGTGGAAAAAATTTAATGCTTTGAATCAAAATTATATCAAAGGTTTTTCAATTACTCTCAATAAGAATACACTGCTTTTTCAATAGCTCTAAATAGCATCGTTGAGTGCTACATTGCTCAACTTTTATACACTTTCAAAAATCTACATATAGTGAAATTTCATTCAAAACTTATTCCAAACCTTTGGTTCTACCATCTAACAACATTCGTAAAGTCCCATCAAGTTCTAATATCATGTATAGATGTGTTATCATGGATATAGTAAAAATAGGTCTTGAGTCATAAAAGTGGTTGCAAACTATGAGACTAGTATTATTGACTTGAAGTTAGGAAATATCACATTGATTGTTTTAAAAGAGCTTAAACACATGATGATAGAGATTGAATGGACAAAGGCTTACAATCTGACATACATAGCATTTGAGATTGATGCCACTAATGGTAATGGCCATCTCTTATTTTTCATTGATGGAAATAGCCATCTTGTATTTCCTCATACTTCCAAGAGATAAGGTTTAAGGATACATAAGAAACCTATTTGGAGACAACTTACCTCTATATTGTAGCCCTTTAACACACCCCTTGAAGAGAGCCTTCAGTATCAATGTCATGTCTATGCATGGTGAGTATCCAATTAGTTTAATTAATGTCACTAAATGAATATGCTCATTAATCACATAGTCACTACCATGTTTGGTTCAACCATTACTACAATGCATGTTTATCACAAATTTTCTAGGAATGTGTACATCTCTTTTACCACTCCTTTGAATAATGAAATATTTTATTTTTGTTTAGATAATGGTTGAGAAGTATTATGTGCCTGATTCTCAACACATCTTTTGCGAGAAATATCTTCTATCTTTACCGTATATACAACGTGTCATGCTCAACATGCTTAGGTCTTTGCACAGACTAGTTTCTAGGATAACTCTTTACATGGATATATACTCCTACACACACGAGTTGAAGACTCAATTTTCAATCATGCAAAAGAACTAATAATTCATCCACACTTCATCATTCTCCAACACCCTTCATTGTTTTCCAAAACTTTTCTAGGTAAATAGTAAATCCATAGTAATGGCTTGCACATATTGGTATAATGTGCATCCTACATCAATGTGCAAAGAAACTCAATAAAATAAATCAATTAATAAAAAGTAATGCCAAAAATTAGTATTATATGAATAATAATTATAATAATAGATAGTAATGATTAATAAACTATTAATCATTATTAAATAAAATTTAGTGGTACCAAATAGCAAATTTTATTATTTTATTCGACTTTAAGGTTGTTGCAATCAACATTACATGATTGATTGAGTTTCTCATAAAAAGAATGAGTCATTTTTTAGGTGAATGTTGGATACATTGGCATGGTTGGCTGTATTACTTACTTTATCAAAATAATGATTTCATTGGGTGTTGTGTTTGTGATAATGAGAATCTTAGTGTACTCAACAACCTAGTGAAACATGACCTATAAAAGTTAGTAGGAATAACACATAAATGGGACACTGGGGTAAAATCATGCATTCTATTAAGGGATCTTGTCAACGCTCAATAGTACACATAGAAAAGCAACTAGGATATAGGAGTTGCCCCACTTGCAAGTTTCTTGTTGTACTTTGATTGATAGCATGCCATCACCCTTGCTTTTTTCTCTCATCATCGATGCTTTTTTCTCTCTTAGAGAAATCACAACAATATCTTACATGCTTATGTCTTCTTCTTACTCAAGCACACAATTCTTTATAGTTTGACCTCCTATAAGCTTCATGCCTGTGTAATTTTTTTGTTTTCACCAAATGATACATCTTCTAGTCAAAGGAATAAAGAGAATCAAAGTTGCTAACATAAAATTACCATAAAATTTGTAATCAAGTTTCATTTGGAAGCAAAGAAGCATGAGCATGTGATATCCATAAGGTAGGCATTTTCACATTTATGGAGCTCATTAATTTAGACCTTTAAGCTAATGGTTAACATGTATATGGTAGACTTAATGTTAGTTACTTTTGGACTACACCATTGTGTGCGTGCCCGCCCACACACACACACACACTCTCTCTCTCTCTCTCTCTCTCTCTCTCTCTCTCTCTCTCTCTCTCTCTCTCTCTCTCTCTCTCTCTCTCTCTCTCTCTCTCTCTCTCTCTCTCTCTCTCTCTCTCTCTCTCTCTCTCTCTCTCTCTCTCTCTCTCTCTCTCTCTCTCTCTCTACA
This sequence comes from Lygodium microphyllum, assembly GCF_053477565.2. Classification (NCBI taxonomy): domain Eukaryota; kingdom Viridiplantae; phylum Streptophyta; class Polypodiopsida; order Schizaeales; family Lygodiaceae; genus Lygodium; species Lygodium microphyllum. Next base: position 99,961,547 of record NC_141153.1, on the reverse strand, counting down.
CACACACACACACAAAAAGCATAATTAGAAAAATTGGCTTACTTGCATGAAAATTCCCTTGTTTATGGTGATATGGCCCATTGGTTGTGTGGCTAATTACATGATAACCATCCAGTTAAATCATGGGCGAGGATTTAGGCTAACCTTTTTGTTATATAAAGATTGATTTGCAATATTGTTTCATTAAGATTGCTTTCATAAAAGAGGGGCATGCTTACTTAGGGTTCTTCATCTTTTCTCTTATAACATTTTGTAAATAATTCACCCAAAGTGTGGACATGCACTTTTTGAAACTGGGTGTAGACATGAGCACAATACCTTTACACTCCAAAAGGACACCCTTTGCAAAAAAGTTATAGTAAATATAATGTTTTTTGATTGGCTATACATGTGAAAAGCGCACCCTTGTCTATCACATTCATGTCCTCTCTAGTATGTAAAGGAGATCAAATGCCTAACCCCTAGATAAGTACTTCAATTGCCAATAGCTATGGCTACCACAAATCAACAAACGATCTCCCTGGCAATCAATGATGCAAATGGCTTGATCTACTACACAAGTTGGAAAATGTATTCTCCCTCTAACCTATCCTTTTTTGGCTATCTAGTTATTGTCGCACCTCTAATCTTCTGACACAAATCAGTAGGGCTCTAGCCCCACAATGTTGGTTGTTTATTCTAAAATGATGGACTTAATTGAAATTGATTTTATTGAGAACTTGTATGCACTCATAGCAAGCCTCAAATTTGAGGGTTGCCCAACTTGTCATTAGGAAGGACTTTCAATGACTCTTTTTCTCTTTAAAGAGATAAGGTCCAATAACTATTTTCTTGAATTTACTACTACTCATTTGAAGGGTAATATGTTTATAGCCCTTCTCTAAAAGTGTAAAACCCCCTTTGAAGAGTGTTGTAACTTCAAATTTTACATATGGCTTGTGCAATACTAATCTCTTTTTATAAGTTTGATTTCTAGAAGATAATGGTCATCAGCTCTTGAGTCCTTTTTTATCATCGATATTCCTTTTACACACACACACACACAAAGTTTAATAATATTGCTAGGCCTACCCATATGTAGTCTCAAGGTTGATGAGCCACATTGATGGCCCCTGATTATGTTTTCTTTGAAAAATGAAAAAGAAAAAGGAAATTGGAAGAAAATATGTAGGGCTCATAATTCTTTTTTGAGCCAATCAATCATCATAATTAGGTTGGTAATCTAATCTTGATTATGCATATTATTATCTACCCAAGCATCATTGACCTTGACCATGTTTTCTTGATAAAGAGAAAAGGGACAAAGAAAGAAAGAAAATAGAAAAAAGGATATGCAGGACTTGTAACACAATAAATCATAAGATGCTTCAAAAGAAACTTTCATTACTATCATGATAAGACCCTTTCATGTCCTCAATAACAAGCAATCTAAAGGTTGCAACCATGGAATAATGGACGGTTGCGCCTTAATTTCTTAAAATACTATTTTTGCTTTGATTATTTGTAAATATGATGGTGGGCACCTGTATGCAAAAGCATGTACATGGGCTTGTGAAAAAATTACGAGAAAGCTTATAAGTTATGCATCGATCGTTGCCTATGTTGTATTCATACCATTCAATCTATGATGAATTATGATGAGTAGTTTACTTATGGTAGGAGGTCCAAACCAAATAATTAATGGGCCACAATAAGCCATGATGAATCCCATTCCAGCAAGCAACCAGCAAATAACTTAGCATAAGGTGTTTCTATATAAGCTACATTTGAATTTCTTATTTTTCCTTTTCTTTTATCTCCCTATTATTATCTTTATTACAATACTTCTCTCCTAATTTTTCAAAAAGAATCATCATCATAAAATTAAGACCAACATTCTACTCTACTACAACATCCAAATTTGTAAATCATGCACCACTCTCATTTCCTATAAATATTTGTATTCTCAACTATTGACCATAATTAAGCCACCATCTTGCATCAAGATTGGATGGTGACATGGATAGCAACTAGGATGAGCTTTTGACACTTGTAAAATGTAGGTATATTCTTAGGGTGCATCCTTAAAAATATAAGTATAAGATTAAAAGGACAAGCTACATGAGTGTTCGAGATCCATCAATCGAGTATTGAAACTTTGGAATCTTGAAGTATCACAAGAGCACAATCCAAACTAAAGAAGCATTTCAAGTGTAAGAGAGCTCAAAGAGTACGATTGCGGCTACGATGACTACCCAATCCACATTGCAAACCTCCCAATTTCTTCTATTGTATATAAACCCTTATAATGAAAAAGAATGTTTAGATTTTCATTTCAAAAAAATAAAGAAGTTATACTAGACAAAGGATTTTAATTTATAGACCTTACCTTGCAAGACTTAACTTAGATTAACTAAGAAAATCAACCAAGACATTGTAACTCTTGTTAGAAATATTGTCTTTAGGGCATGATGTAAATCTCCCATATAAAATACTTGGGATTATGTTTATCCCTTTCTCAAAGACAATACCTTGCTCACAACTCATACATGTAGAATAACTATCCTCTTGGGATCCTCATAAGGATTAGAATACTAATGATTAAGGGCAAACCTCTTTCATGGTAGGTAAATTTTATTACATGATAATGAGCCACTAGAATAACAAGACCCAAATGCTATCCCCCTAATGAGGGTCATTGAAAGAATAAGATGGACCTTTGCACAAGTTTCTAAAGAAACCTTGGTAAAGAATCTTAAGGGATAGCCTCAAACGAGGGAAAAGGTTTCTTGAGCTCCAAAGAGGGAGTAATCGTGCATGGTTAAGCATTGTAATTTTTTGAAAGGAAAGACATTGGTTATATAATAGGCGCAAGGTGTGTTATCTTGATTTAGAACCTAAGCACTAGGGCAATATTCATGTATCACTTTGGTTGTACATCTTTAACATGCAATCAATTGAAGGGTTATTTTATGTGAGAAAATTTCAATAAATTTACATGGTTACATAACAAAAGTGTTCTTTTCTTCAATTTTAAGAAAAAAACATAAGTTTCTTAGAAGGCAAGGCTCATTTAATTTACCTTGCAACATGTAAGTGAGGGATTTTTAATACCCTTGAAACGCACATGATCGGATACTTTCCTGTAGCTGCACCTTCCCCACATATATAACATTAGTTTTAACTAATACATGTCTTGTTTAGCTTGCAAGTAAGAGGCCCATCTATATCTCTTTGGGTTACGTGTATGGAAGATACTCCATACTTTTAAATATATTATTGTTAACAAGTACTCTAATGGCTAATTGGACCCAATGTTGTTGTTGCTCATGATTATATAAATATGTAATTTGAAGCTAATAAAGCTTATTGAACTAGGCATTATAATTTGTATTTCAATGCAAGTTTCTTATAGCTTATCGGTAGGGTGCATGCATATGTGTGTGTGTGTGTGTGTGTGTGTGTGTGTGTGTGTGTGTGTGTGTGTGTGTGTGTTCAAATATGTGTGTATCTACACACACGCATGCACGCATAGATGTATGTGTGCATGCATGCACACATGCATATATAGGGGTGTGTGTGTGTGTGTGTGTGTGTGTGTGTGTGTGTGTGTGTGTGTGTGTGTGTGTGTGTGTGTTCAAATATATGTGTATCTACACACACACATGCACGCATAGATGTATGTGTGCATGCATGCACACATGCATATATAGGGTGTGTGTGTGTGTGTGTGTGTGTGTGTGTGTGTGTGTGTGTGTGTGTGTTCAAATATATGTGTATCTACACACACGCGTGCACGCATAGATGTATGTGTGCATGCATGCACACATGCATATATAGGGGGTGCGTGCGTGCGTGCATGCGCGCGCGGTGTGTGTGTGTGTGTGTGTGTGTGTGTGTGTGTGTGTGTGTGTGTGTGTGTGTGTGTGTGTGTGTGTGTGTGTGTGTGTGTGTGTGTGTGTGTGTGTGTGTGTGTGTGTGTGTGTGTGTGTGTGTGTGTGTGTGTGCAAATATATGTGTATCTACACACACGCGTGCACGCATAGATGTATGTGTGCATGCATGCACACATGCATATATAGGGGGTGCGTGCGTACGTGCATGCGCGCGCGGTGTGTGTGTGTGTGTGTGTGTGTGTGTGTGTGTGTGTGTGTGTGTGTGTGTGTGTGTGCGCACGTGCACATGTGTATACGTACACATGCACACACATCTTATTCTCACCTTAAAGGACTAAAGCAACCAAATTGTTGATCAAGAGCTCAGTTGTGTGTTGAGACTATCACTCAACTATTTGATGTGACTTAAGCAAAGCAATTCCAAAGTTATATGAAAACATGAATGAAAACCTACTCTTTAAGAGGTTTTAGCAATATTCTAGGTGAGGAGGTTTTGATAACACATACTCCTCACCTTTTACTTGAAAAGAATCTTCAAAGAAGATTTTCAAAATGAATCATAGGCATGTATAGGAGAAGAGCCCTTGGAAGAGTCAACAAGTGGCCCCAAAAAGCTAGTTCCATACTAAAACTGGATGTCACCAAAGAAGGAAAATTTGGCCAAACAATAAGCTTACTTATACACACTTATTTTTTGCATTCTTATTGGCACCCTCTTTTTCTATTCCAACATGTTTTAAATGAATCCTTAGGTCATATGCGATCACAAAAATGGTGCTTCATTCTATTTTTTAACCCTAAAAATAGCCTCAAGAACCACTTCACTCACAATAGTCTCTCACTTAGACAACCTCCAACGTAGAATTTTAGCTCTTTTGGATGAAAAGGAGATGAAAAAATAACTTACAATTTTCTATCTATTTTTAGGGAGGATTCATTTTAGAGGTGAGATGTGTGAATGGAGTGTTGCATGCATAGGTTGGGCCTCTCAATGCACAACGCATGATTTATTATGTGCACATTACTATAAATCTCCGTGGCCTTCTATTTCTTGCACATATGCCAACACAGGGCAGAATGCACTCATGCACCATCAATTGCGTACAAGGCATACAAATCTTACACAAGTGACTATGAGGAATAAATCAATGGATGTCATGATACGGGCTACCCTCTTATATCTATCGATAGAGCATGAGAGAGAGAGGGGGGCTAAGTGTGCCTAATCTTCTGTTTCACATAGCAAGATGTGAGGATTGATATGAAAAGGATATTAAAAAATGAAAAATGCATAAGTGCCACAAATGCATGTAATGTTACAAATTAATACCCATCTTTTGCCTAGATTTGTGCCCTTAGTAGCACCTATGTCTTGGTTTTTTCACTTTCCTTTTATAACCAAAAGGACAAGAGACACGGAGCAAGAACATTTTTTTACAAGAAAATTTGCTCTAGAGAGGGAGATCTTTGGGCAAGCTTCTTGGGTACTTTATATATTTCATAGGCTTTTATGAGAGAAACTTATTGGCAAGTTGTAACATGATAAATTTATGTAGAAATATTTTATCTCTTTGGATACTAGCTAAATAGTGCTTTTAAAGACTCCATGTTAAAGGCTAAAATGGTCTCATGACCCTTAATTATAATAGTGGGCAACTCACTGATGATAGAGGTCAAGGTATCTTTATCCTACATGGAGATGATGTGTCAATAAAGATTCTCTCACCTTAGTTCAATTGTGGTGGCCCTCTATAGCTATGAGGCAAAAGTGTGTTAATGGATCTTACCATGGTAAGGTTGGGCTTTTAGGAAACATAGTCAAACCTCACTAGTATCTTCTAAAAAGGTAGTTTATTTGTAACCAAATTCCATATACCACCCAAATTGCTATATGAGCTACCATGGTCGTTAAAAATTTTGACTTGAGCTACCATGGTTCATAGAAAAGTTGACTATGACCCTCTACCATAGTTTAGCATGTGTGTGGGCTTTGAAAGCTACCATGAAATGCAAGAGTGGGCCATTAGCAAGGAGCACACTAAGAAGAAATAATGATTGCAAGAAGTAACGTATGTAGGCATGGCATGAACTACAAATAGAGGCCCCTATTCTATTCAAAGGGGTTGCTACATTGTAAAAGGTAGTCTATCTACCTTATTTTTGCCTTATCTTGTGATCATTGTGCTCCTTGTAAGTTTTAGGGATGATGGAATCTGAGCCTAATGGTTTGACATCCTATGGATCGTTTTGTGCTAGCTATCATTTTCTTGAATGGCACTACCTTGTGTCTTTGGCCTTCTATTTGTTGGGGTAAAAGGCCCTTGGGCCTGCCTGTGTATAATGACCGCCCATATTCTTTATTCATATATATATGATAGTGCAATAAGGCTGTCTACACACTTTTGGACAGCACCTACATTGTGTGTGCTCCTCTCCCGCATCTTCCTCTTCTCCTTCTCCACTGCCATTGCATCCCCTTCAACTAGTATCGGAGCTTTAGATCAAAGCTTGATCGTGGAGCTTGGCTCGGTATTACTTCAGCCCTGATTGAAGACCTAGAGCTTGGAGCTTCAATGCCATCCATGGCTTCTTCCCCCCAAGGTAAGATTTCATCTCCCGCCTCTCCTCGGTCCTCATAGGCTCTTTGCAGGTGTTCCTTGGCTTCATTGGGAACCTTGTGTGCCCCCATTTGACCCCTTATCCTCAGCATAACCAGCATACCCCACAGTAGCAGCTCATGTTTTTTGCGCCTGTTTCAAAATTTGGCTCAAAAATCCCATTTTTTCTCATATCTCGGGCATTCGGAACCTGATTTAGGCAAGGTAATAGTCTAACTTGGGGTTTTGGTACGCTCCAGACACAATGGTGATATCAAATCTGCCAAATTCTGATCACATAATTTTTTGTAACAAAGCTTAGTTGATTTACAACAAGAAAATGTCATGCTCTTAGCTTATGTGATGCTATCGAGGCTTAGTATTTGATGCCTAAATACTTTAGGGATGTTTGCCCAATGTTTTGAGATGCTTTGGGACTTGGTTTGAGCTTCCATAGCTTGATTTATATAGGGATTTACTATTGTACATTGTTTGGGCAGCAAGGTTTTATCCGGGATGGCTTATGCATAATGCTCTTTGTTGACATTCGGGTGTCCTGTTGGATGTATTGATACTTGATCATTATGGTTTATGCCCGGATATGCTATTTGAGAGCTATTGAGCCTTGATTTGGATGCGGACACTTCATTGTCGGTTGGGATTTATGCTACCTTGGTTGACAGGTTATTTTACCTCCAGTTTGGTTATGCCTATGGTCTACGGGTACTCTCAACTACTCGGGATGATATGTTGATGTATTTGGATAATGCCACTTTGATGTTTATGCTCCTGGATTCTTCTTGAGCATAGAGGAGCTCAATTCTTGTGTTAACCCTCAAACGAACGAAGGTGGAAAATCCAAAAAAACTAAAGCAGAAGACAAAGGCCAAGGCAAAGTGAAACGGAAGACAAAGACGCACAAGAAGAAAAGTCCTAAATAAGGGAGAAATGCGCGCAAGGAAAAGTGCAAGTCAATACTTTCATAAAAGAGCGCAAGCGCATCATGGTTTAATTCAAGGAGCGTCAAGCTCTCACCGGTGCAATTTGTAAATGTAGACGGGCGGTGGAAAGGAAGCTAGGAAGATAGAAGGACAATGGGGAAAATGGCCTCTAGGCCACGACCGGCCATGTAAAATAGGGGATAAGGGGATGACCGCCCAAAAGGGATTTAGGGTTATGTATATAAAGTTCAAAAGTGAATGAGAAGCTTATTCTTGTGTGTGGCCAAAAGTGGCTCTTCTTCTTTTTCTTCTTCTTCTTCTTCTTCTTCTTCTTCTTCTTGCTTGCTTGAGCTTGTGCTTGAGAAAGGGAGTGTGAGAGTGTGAGGGAGTGAGTGTGTGAGGGTGAGGGACTGGGAAGGAGAAGCTCTCTATCTTCTCCTCTCTTCTCTTCTCTTGTCTTGCTCGCGGCTATGAAGCTTGGAGCGTGGAGCTTGAGGATCGAGATTGCTTGAAGCTTGCACTTGGATCGTGGAGCTACCGGAGTGCGCGAGAGAGGAGGTAACTCAATTGGCATGGAGGTAAGCTCACTACACCCATAGATATGGATGGCGCGTCGGCTATGTGAGAGGTAGTCATTAGTGCTCAGCTTGGAACGCTTGAAACAATAAGCGGTCCATGGGTCTTGGCAATTGAGCGAAAGCTCCCACATTTTGGTTCCGTTGCCGGAACAAACGGATTCAAGCCTTGAGCGCTTGCGCGCTTCGAATCGAGCATTGAAGTAGGGTTTTCCCCGAACCGGTGCTTGAGATAGATAGCTAGAAAGCGAGGGATTTTGAAGAGGTATTTGATCTCCTTAGCAAGTAGGTTTTTGATTTATTGGTGAATATTAGAGTAGGACCATCCATCTCCATCTGTGGTTTTGATTTTTGTTGCATTAGGTTAAGATTAGGATAGGAAAAAAGAAGGAAAACAGTAGGGTTTTCTGTTGCTGTATAACAGGATAAAACAGGGAAATAGGGGCACAGATTCAGATTTTTGGCTAGAAGAGTATGAGGGACTAACTTCTGAGGTCACAGCAGGCTGGGATGGGGCAATAAGAGGCCCAGGGAACCAGGAAAGGCCACATTTGACATCCTGCCCTTTGAGAAGAGAGTGAGCTTGAGAGCCAGGGAGAGAGCGAGAGAGAGAGAGCTGCGGGGAGATCGTTGACGTGCTGATCGATTCGAGCGCCACACCGTTTCCAGGTACGCCAAACATTTCCCTCTGTTGCTTTGCATCTAATTAGACGGCATGGCACAATTCGATGAAATAGACGTCGGCCTAGAGGCATCACGTGCAACTCGCGGGCCGTCGGCTACACAGCGGACCAATTCATCCGAGTCCCAAAATAGGATTGCCATATCTATGGAGTCGGACTGTCCGACTCCGAAAATCGGACCTCTCCAAAAATCATCCGACTTTGAAAATCGGACCACCTTTCCGATCCGATTCCTAAAATCGGAGACGAGTCCCAGAATAGGACCACCTTCACATGTCTGATCGGGGACACTTGACCGTCCGATTTTGAAAATTGGACACTCGGACCCTGGAAATCAAACACAAGGAATCGGACCACTCAGAATCGGACGCCTGTCAAAATCGAATGTCCGATTCCAAAAATCGGGCGTGACCAAAATCGGACCACTGGGCCGACCAGACCAACCAAAATTGGACGTCCAATTCTGATAATCGGACATCTGAGAATCGAACGGAAAAACTGTCAAAATCGGATATCTAGAACACAAATTTTGATGCATCTAGACCCCGTAATTGACCCCAAAGGCTACGTAGAGCTAAAGGCACATCACAGATCCATCACTAGGCTGAAACTTGGAGCAAGGAGTTCAAAATTTGGCTATAAACGGCCCTCCAAATTGCGCATGGCATTTACCATAACGGCCCTGCGGGCCGAGGGGGACTGTTCCCCCCTCCCCCCCGGACCCCCGTAGAGGGGGCTCTGCCTCCTCCGCACCTCCCCCAAGTAGGTTGGAGGGAAAACGTGCATCGTAACAGGTCCTCCGAATTAGGCCCTAGTGTAGTAATGGCTCTACACAACCATAGATCTTCACTTACAAAGCAGTAAACAGAAGCCCACACCCAAACAAAGACAAAAAGAGACCCTCGAACCTCAACAGGCCAATCTAGCCATCAAGGACAAAAAGGCTACACCACGAGAACACAAAGACATTGTGTTCAGACCGTGTCTAGTCAGAGCAAAATGCAACATCAGTAAGCTACAAATGCAAGGAAACCCTCCTAGGAAGACCCTTCAAAAGGGCGACCAAGTGTGAGGCCGACTATGTAGCACAGAGGATACATCTGACACTACCAGGTGTGAGGATAGTCACGACCTTTAGCAAGAGTGATCTCATCGAACCTCGAGGGAAAGGCAAGGAAGATGCTGACATAACAATCAAGCCTTCTAACGAGAGCAAGGACTTGTTGGAAGAGTTGATACAAGCACAGGTCAAACAACGAGAACCAGTGAGTAAGGCCATGCCTAAAACAAGAAGGTCAAGAGACAAGGCCAAGGACGGATAGCTGTCTAGTTAAGTTTCTACTTAGATCAACATTTGTAATTAAACAAGTGCAAATGTTTTTTTCTTAGTTGTAGCAGTGCGTGAACATATGTAATCTTGTGAAATACTTGATGGTGGATATGCTTAATGACTTCCAATAGTTATGATTCATTCAATATTGTCAGCAAATCCTCACGAACTCAAAGTTGAAAGGCCCATTATCTAGGCACTAAGTACTTCAATTGGATGAAATAGGTGCTCGATGTAATGCAAGAAGATATACCTCGCATTCATGAATAGATGCAAAAGAAAGAGTCCAAAAATAAAGGCAAGATGATGATAAGTAGTGAAATTAGAAAACATGTTACATATAGCTATATCTCTACATAGCATAAATTGGAAATAACATAATGTGGAGAGGGAAAACAAACTTATAACAAGCAAGTCCCCTAAAAGCATTATCCCACACAAGAACACTTATGTGCAAGAAAGAATTTACTTCCCTTGCATGAACTTGTTATGACTGCAATTTCTCAACTCACATTGCAAACATACATGACATGCAGATAGACTCTGACACATGTGCACACATACATAGACATGTGCATGTGCACATGCACATGCACACATACACACACATGCCCACACATGCAAGCACATGCACACGCACGCACGCACGCACACAGCGTGCACGTGCACACACACACACACACACACACACACACACACACACACACACACACACACACACACACACACACACACACACACACACACACACACACACACACACAATGGTGTCTCCTAGCATACTATAATATGCTCAGATTCATCTAAATCCAATATGAAATTGTGATAACATCCATGTGCATTATCCTATAAAAAATCATTGATTACTATTGCCAAGGCTCCTATACTTACATTTTTCATGACCCTATATTTTATAATTAAACTAATAGCCCATTGCAAAGCCAAATGGCTAGTTATAATAGGTTTTGGTAGTTAGACTAGTGGCCCAGTGCAAAGCCAAAAAGGCTTATTTGGGGTAGCCAAAAACCAAAGGACTCTCACACACATTACTCTTTCACTCAATGCTCTTTAATATCATGATTTTTAAGGCCCTAAATTTTTGATAGCTGGCCAGTATTGGGGGGCTATCCAACCACTACCACCATAAGATATAGCGTGTTGGTCTACCCCTTCATGTTTGAGCCCATGCTATTCCCAAGGATTCCTTAAAATTTTTGGCGCCTTATGTACTAGTGTCAATTATTTTATGGGGTGCGAGATCAAAATTAGCATGCTCCTTTTTTCTTGCAACTTGTCCCATAGCCTTAGAGCAAGGACACGCCTAAGTTTATTGATGTGAGAAAGTCCACCTGGCAGGTAGATTAGTGCACATGTTCATGATATCAAAGACTTATATGACCTTGGTGGCTCATTGCAAACACTTTTGGTAGTACTATGTGGAGTCAATGGAGTATCTCTAAAAATGTCTCCATACATGGGAAAATTTCCAGTAGGCACAAGAAGTATCACTTTAGAAGAAGTTTTAGACAAATTCCCACATTATGAGATATGAAAACATGATCTTTTGTGAGGGAGGGATTGCATACCTAGTTAGGTGTGGTTTGGGGTTGTTGGCCTTACTTAGGAACCCCCTACTACCCATAACTCCACCTACCTAGGTATGTGGTGCCTCTCGAGTAGAAGCTCATGATGTTGAACACTAAAGGGAAAAGAAAGGGAAATAGAGCCCCTTTTCCAACATGGATACATCAAAAGCTTCTTATTTCTATGTTACACTTTTGAAGGTTTGTTGAAAAGTATCCAACTAATCCTTTTGAGATATTTCCTTCCAATTTTCCTACCTTTTGAGTGCTCATGTGGATTTTCAAAAATTTTTCACTTGTATTCAGGCATATGGAGCCTTAGATATATAATCTTCCTACACTTGTGTATCAACTCATCTAAACCTTGGTCATCTCCTCCAAATTCTCCAGATCTTTACTCTTTGGGCATCTACTTGAGCCACCTCCACATCCTTAGCTTCGAACTACTCCGAGTCCTTGCGTCTTTTGCCTATTGGAGTGGTGATTTTTCCTAATCACCTATCTTGGTTGTTGTCTTCTATACCAGAGCGCAAGGTCAACCACTTAATCCAACATGTTATAAGCTCCCTCTTCACAAGTTTGACTCCTTTACATGCTATAAGCTCCTTCTTCACAAGTCTCTTGGACAATATCTCTTCCTTCAACAAACCTCAAAGCAAAGATACCAAAACCATTGGACCCCATTAGTAGGATCTCTAATTTTGGATGGGTTTTAGATGTAACTTATAGTCTGCGTGTTTTAGTTGTCAATCACTAGGTTGTTTGTGCCATGTTAAGCTTGTAACTTTGTGCCATGCTAAGCTTGTACAAATGTGTTAATGATCGATTAGTGCTGAGAAATGCAAAATAAGAGATTAAGACACATAAATATACAAGCCTAAAAGAGAACTATAAAAAAAGATTGGAAATAACAAAACAAAAATAATAGTGAAGGGGATGCAATGGTAGTGGAGAAGGAGAAGAGGAAGATGCGGGAGAGAAGAGCACACAGTGCTGTCCAAAAGTGTGTAGACAACCTTAATGCACTATCATATATATATGAATAAAGAATATGGGCGGTCACTATACACGGGCAGGCCCAAGGGCCTTTTACCCTAACAACCTCCCACTAAAAGGCCGATGGGCCAGGGAGTGAAAAAAAAAGAAAAAAGAAAAGAGACAAGGTGAGGAATCATGACATCTCACCCAACGCCCAATTGAAAAGCGAGTTGTGCAATAAGCGGGAACCTCTATGAAAGAAGAGTCAAGCATCCCCGAGTGCATGACATCCAGGAGATAAGCGATCACGTAGCTTCATACAACGGAGGAATCCAAGAATGCTTCTCATGAAGCAAGCACAACTCATGAGTGCAAGGCTGTAAAGCATCAGATTCATGCATAGCATCACCATAGCGCATATAAGACAGCGGAGAGCAGTCAAACTCTCTAGAGTCAATCACTGAAAGAGAGCCAACATCTCGGACACTCATCCAACGGGGTCTCAAGACTACATGTGGCCTCAGCGAAGCAGAAGACTGACATATGGTTGGCTGTCCAGCCTGCAAAACTACAAGAAAATGGCTCTCATGAGCTTGCAAGGGGTTTAGCAACTGATCGCCAACATCTTGACCCTAACTGCTATGCATAGCTATGCCATCTGGGCCAATAAGTGCCTCATTTTAAGCATAAACAGCTTGCTGTAATGGCACTATAGCCCATAATCTATAGGCCTTAAAGTCACCATCTCCATAACCAAGGAGGATACATCTATGTGACATAGGCTCATGTGGCATACGTACAGATGCCTGGCAGCCAAACATCCTCAAGTAATCATAGGAGGGCTGCATGCCACTCCATGCCTCATGGGGTGTAATACCATCCAAGGTCAAGCACGACGTCCCGTTAACCAAATAGACTGCCGTCATAAGGGCCTCAGCCCAAAATCCATAAGACAACCCAGCTGTGGTAAGCATAGAAGCAACCTTTGCCTATAAGGTCAAGCATATGCCATGAGCAATCCCATAATACTGTGGGCACAAGAAATCAATGCCATACTGTTGACAAGAGGTCCGAAAGCTGGGAGAGAGAGCATGATTCTCATAATCCATCTACAAGCACCTAGGCATGCTATCAATAGGATCCATAAACCTGTCAAGCATACTTGCAGCATCCTCAATCTGCACCAAGGAAAAAGCCCAAACATGGTGGGTAGCATGATCAACAAAGGTCACAAAGTACGGCGCTCCACCAAGTGACTAGGAAGGCATAGGTCCATATACTGCACAATGGACAAGATCTAGAGAAGCATGCCTCGTACGATTGCCATAAGCCAAGGGGGCTCTGCAAGGACCAAGAGTACAATCAGGGCAAGCATCAAGATCTGTAATAGAAGCATGCTGCTGCAAGTACTCTTCCATCCTCACTGGAAAGGGAAGCACAGAAGCATCAACTAGGGATGTAGAAGCTCCCACATGAAAAAGACTCGTAGCTAAGTGCATGACATAACCAACCACAATAGTGTAAAGGCCAAGACATCTGTCAAAAGAGCATACAGTATTCAGGCATGAAATCAGCCCATAACCATAATGTCAAACATTACTCTGTAGTACATCAGATCACATAGTAGCATCCAAGTCAATGCAAGACCAGTAAGTGGCATAAGATCCTGCAATGGTCAAGCTCCAAGAGAAGCCCAAGTATATGTACGACAAAATCCAAATAAGTGGCTCTGTAAAGTACATGATAGTAGACAAAGTGCATAGTTGGGTAAGCATCAAGAGCAACTGCTCTCTAATATGTATGGGCAAAAGCAACCCAACTAGCATAGAAGCTAGGCAACACAAAAGCAACAAAGCCATAACTGCTAAAAAAAAGCACTATCAAGAAGTCCACTGATCAAGGAGTAACCCGCAAAGAACCAAGCATCAATGAGCAATGAAAGCTCAATAACCAATTGCCAAGACAATGGAGCAAGCACTGCTCAAATATGTATCTGCATCCAAGTAAATCCAAGATCCATAATCGGGGTATTAAGGGCCAAATAGCATCCCAGCTGCATAAGTGATAAGCCAACTAAATGCAAATTGCTCCACAAAATTCTCAAATGCAAGTCGATTCAAGCCCAAACGTCGGCCCATACTGCAGCTGAATCCAAAAGCATCCACATCAAACATCAGTCTCATAATGGGAAGCACGGGGCATAAATCTTGTCAAGTGAAATGCCAGATGCAAAGAAAATGACAGTGAACCAAGATGTGGGAGCTTTCGCTCAACCGCCAAGACCCACGGACCGCTTATTGTTTCAAGAATTCCAAGCCGAGCACTAATGACTACCTCTCACATAGCCGACGCGCCATCCATATCTACGGGTGTAGTGAGCTTACCTCCATGCCGATCGAGTTACCTCCTCTCCCGCACACTTCGGTAGCTCAACGATCCAAGTGCAAGCAAGCTCCACGCTCCAAGCTCCATAGCCACGAGCAAGAGAAGAGAAGAGAAGAGAGGAGAAGATGGAGAGCTTCTCCTCCCCGGTCCCTCACCCTCACACACTCACTCCCTCACACTCTCACACTCCCTCTCTCAAGCACAAGCTCAAGCAAGCAAGAAGAAGAAGAAGAAGAAGAGGAGAGCCACTTTTGGCCACACACAAGAATGAGCTTCTCATTCACTTTTGAACTTTAATACATAACCCTAAATCCCTTTTGGGCGGTCATTCCCTTATCCCCTTTTTTACATGGCCGGCCGTGGCCTAGGCCCTTTTCTCCATTGTCCTTCTATCTTCCTAGCTTCCTTTCCACCGCCCGTCTACATTTACAAATTGCACGGGTGAGAGCCCGGCGCTCCTTGAATTAAACCATGATGTGCTTGAGCTCTTTTACGAAAGTATCGACTTGGGCTTTTCCTTGCGCGCCTTTCTCCCTTATTTAGGACTTTTCTCCTTGTGCGTCTTTGTCTTCCGTTTCACTTTGCCTTGGCCTTTGTCTTCTGCTTTAGCTTTTCTAGAGTTTCCACCTTCGTTCATTTGAGGGTTAACATTACCCCCCTCCTAGACGAGTGCCAGTCCCATGGCACTCACCGTCGTAGGTAGCAAGCTTTAGCATGCACCGAAGATGTGGGTGGCAAGGACGTCTGTGGTTGCCGTGGAGGAGTATTGGTAGTGGTGGGGAGGAAGGTCGTTGGGGGCACGTTGGTGGTTTAGGTGGCTGGTGGTAGGGCTATTCTTTGTGGGGATTGCACTGATGGAGTACAAGTGGCGGTTTGTTGGGGATTCTGCACATGACGATTCTTGGTGGGCTTGCAGGATGATAAAGGATAGCAATTTAGAGTTGAGTGTCAATGAAGAGCAAACGGCACCTTCGTTGGAGTCTTCAATACATGCAATTGAAAACCTCTCATAGGTGGTCTCTCCCTAGGGGTAGTGCTAGCCTTCTCTATCGTGCACAAGACATAGTTTAATTAGTTTGGAAGATAGGTCGAACTCTAAGAAAGCTGAGAGTATTGTCCTACACTTGAGGACCCAAACTGTGTATATACTTTGGTGTAGATATTATGTGAGTGCTCGTGCATACTTAGATATTACGTAGGTAGAAGACCGCAGGTTGGTTTCTCATAACTATGTGTGGATGAAGCAAAGTTGTCCATGTTGAGAAGAAGTACACGTGAAGGTGTCTGCGACATCCTTGGCAATGTGACTGCACGACTTATCATATTTGAATACAGGGACACTGCACCATCGATAGTAGCTGGGAGCTATTGGACTTGCGTGATGAGGAAAGTGTACTTCGCATGGCCATTTGTGCAGTGCTTACCACAATTGATTGCAATGGTATTAAGGCAGGGTGCAAGAGGAAATTGTGTGAATGGGTCAGGGTGACAGGTCTAATCATAGGCGAGACAAGCTCCCTAGGTATGTCCTGCCCTTGATGTGCCCTGAACAAGTGTAGGTGAGCTAAGGGGCTAGGGGACTAGGGACGGAGCCAGCCGACCAAGGTCATTGGACACACCTAATTTAAGGACCCCTAGGTGCTGTGTTGCGATCGTGGGTGCTTGTTATCTTTTTGTTCTTTTTTTTTTTTACTTGCATAAGTACAACCATTACAATATGTTGAGGCTATTAGCCTTTCAATGGGTTGGGAAATGTCAAGCTTCAATGGCCTAGGAAATGGGTATTACAGTGATGATTGTGCCCTAGCCTCGTTGTTAGAGAAGCAATTGTTGAGATGGGGAGATACACTTGAGATATTGCAAACCTCTTTGTGACACACGATGTCGGTATAATTGAGGTAACAACTGTCGTGAGCCAACTATAGATCTTGACCTAGAAAGAGAGCGTAGCCCATGACTATGCTTTGGGTCATGCGATGTGGGTACTCATAAGGGTGATTCTTCGCATTTGGCAGCGTGGTTTTGTCGCGGTTCTTTGTGAGGTTGGTGGTCTTGCGGTGACTTGGGCATTGAACACGTTCGCACAAAGACCTGTGTCATCCTGCATCCACTTGTCACTTCATGAGAGTATATGCAAGTCGCATGCGTCAAGTACAACGAACAACTGCAATCATGTCAAGATACTACTTTTTCAAAATCCTATGATGTTGATTGCGATGTCTATTCCGGTGCTTGTTAAGGACTTGGCATATATTAGCAATAGGTGAGAAAAGTGTGTATAAGTGGGGAGCCTACCCCTTTAAACATCAAAATGCAAAAAGTTATGGCAGGATGGTCTTTATTAAGTTGCTTGCATATCATAAGAGCTACTCTATTTGCACAAGGTGGGGTGAGTCCGGGTGGTCAGGCGACTGAGGCTCTACTGGTGAGGGGCTCATGTGAGGTTGGGCAAGGAAGATATCGGCCGGGACCTGAATGGTGTAGTCTCTGGCCGCAACGATTTCCAAAATGCTTTTGAACAATGCATCGAATTCTTCCTTGTCTCGAACTGCTCTTTCTGCATTTGAGCACTTGGTGCCTGAGCGTGTGTTGGGGCCTTGCACAACCGGTGTTGCACGGCCTTGTGCGCTTCTTTGAGCTTCTATCGTTCAAGGACTCCTTGACTAGGCATTACAATTTGTTGGTCATCAAGTACATGGTTAGGGTTGGGTACATATTTTTTCAGGCCTGGGGAGTCTTCGGCCTACGTCCGAGGCGGTGTCGCTTGGAACCTCGTTTCTTTGCATAACTTTTGAGGCTAGGCACGTAGCGCACCGGTGGAGTAGCTTGTGCTGCATGTTCCCTTCGACGGCGGAGAGCATCTTTACAAGCCAGCTGCCCTGGGTGCTCCATGTCTTCCACGTAGGGGGACTTGCAAAATGTGAACCAAGGTTTAGGCCTTGATATAGGATAAAACCATTCGCATGGAAGGGATTATAGTGTGGGTTATCAAGCACATATAACGAGAAGGGGAGAGGTGAGGCATGCAGTGATCGTTGTAGAGGGATGGTCCCCATGATGATGTTCATTTGGCATCTAGCCATTATCAGATCTTGGCTTATACTAATTTACGTGGACTGGTTGTCATGGAGTGGGGCAGGGCTCATCCTCGGAAGGATAGACCGGAAAGGGAAAAAGGTGTATAGAAAGGGACGGTACCCTGTCTCTACACCATCAGAGATGTTGGTCACGGCTTCCTATGGTGGTAATGAGGGTTGCATGCCCTCTGCTTGGAGGTGGGAATGGTCACACAACTTCTAAATGTGTGGTGAGAGGAGGACCTGAGGGGCTTAGCCTGTCGAACCCAACTCTTCTCCCTGCGCTTGACTATTATTGCTTGTGTGTGTTGATAGTGTCTATACAGGGTCACAAAAGGCATTGTTTATTTATATACAGAACTATGAATCCATGTCACTTCACGAGGATAAAAGCCAATTGTAGAACTCCGGATTGTACTGGAGCGTGGCACATGCATCTAGTACTCGTGGCAGCTTACTCAATACCGATAGATATTTCGCAACATCGAGTAGCATGGAACCTTGTCCGAGTCTACTGGCAACATGTAACTCCTCCTTAGTGAGAACCTTATCAAACAGAGAGTTCTCTTGGCTAGTTTCAGCTAAGTCCGTACCCCGAATGGCAGTTAGCACACTCGAAAGGAAGTTGGTGCCACATAGGTTGGGTCTCTTTGAGACTGCCATTTGGCCAATCGCTCCTCTGAGACTATCATGATCTGGGCTCCTAGTTCGGCCATTACAATGCGATTTTCACACCAATGTTGTTCAAATTAACTTCGATCCTCTGATAGTCGCTTTAGTTGCTCTATCTCTAAAAGATTTAGTTGGTAGAGCACATCATTGAATGTTACAGTTAAGCGTAGTTCATCGGCTTCCTCGTCAGAGATGAGTCGCATGTTATAGTGCTTGTTAAGATGTTCTTGCTCTTCCCAGGATAAGGAAAATGGTAAGTATTCTTCAAGCTGCTCTTTAGGGAATGCGCCCGTGTCTGCTAGGATGTAGACACGTGCGAACACTTTGAGCTTAGCATCCAACTCGGTTAAGCATTTTGTGATACTTCTATGTTAACTGAGGGCTTGCTCGGTTGCTATCTCATTGGTGGATGGTCTCGATGCTTTATTCCTCATCTCTCTAGTGCTCTTGGTCTCGATGTTCTTGGAGTCCACAACCACTTGTAGTTGCTGTTATTTTTGCTGTTTTCTCCTCTTTTTCTTGGTCAGTGAAGGTGCATCTCTCAATGACTCAGGGCCCTGGACTAGGTCAACTGTTGATGTGCTTGGTTGGGCCTTAGCATTCTCTTTCTCTAGGGTGCCCTTATGGGACGTAGCCGTGGCCTGCTGAATAGCCTCGCTAGGTTGTGAGAGTACAACTGCCTCCCTTTTCGGAGAGTCTAGCTCTTCAGCCAATTCCCTTGTGTTTAACTCCTCCAGCCTAGGCTTTAGGCACTTTGGAAGTGCTGGAGTTGTCAAGGAAGTTGGTTGCGACACCTCCTTCACATGTAAACTACTAAGGATATGTTCTGCAAGGGGTATTGTCACAACCAAGGGCTGTGACTACTGTGATCCCTGATTGGAAGTAGTAGCGGCTAGTCTAGTGGGCTGGCTACTCTTGGTGGATTGCGGTGTCAGGTCCCTAGGGCGATCGGAAGTGGTCGTGTCTTTTGTTGTCCTTTGAGCATTCATTTGTGTAGATCGAGCCTGAGTTGATCTAGTCACATTAGGTTGCAACTAGTATCATGTCCCACCTCTTGGACATTTAGAAGCTTAGATGAAGATAGATATTGGGATTGAGCAGTCTCCCTTGACGACTGCTGTAGTGCTTCCTCTGTCCGTTTGGAAAAAGAAGGTGTAGGAGATCTAGGACTCTTAGGTGGACTTGGCACTGATTGAATGATTTGCTCGAGGCTATTAGACGATTGTGCTATTTGCTTTGTTGAGCAACCAGCCTTCTCACGAGCAGCGTTGTGCCTCTGATGCTCATTATCCTCTTGGGAAGTCAAAAGCTCCTTGAGAACTAATGGTCTTTGTGTATGCTCAATGGTTACATATGACATCTACTTATTAAGCATGCTAGGCTAAGGCTCTTTCTTTCGAACACTCATGTTTGGTTTATTGCCTCGAGACCTAGAGTTTCTCTTAGATTTCCTCTTGTGCTTCGTTGCTTCTGATGCAACCTGGCCTTCAGCTGATAGGGGTGGTTTAGCTGGGGATTTTGGTACCCAAATCCATTGGTTACCTGCGTAATACCCTTGAGCACGTAGCAACGCTTTGGATATCCATCACGGCATTGTGCTGACCCTCCATCGATGCCTGCGTCTTTAAGTCTTGGGCTTCTTTTGGGGTCTTCTACGATATTTCTAAGTCCAAAGCCCGTGGAAGGTGGTGTATGCAACACATTTGCAAAAGATGCACCCCTTATGCATTAGATTAGCAATTTTGGCAATGACTTACTCATGAGCATGCTCACCAAGAATGTTGATTTGTGCAAGTCCTTTGGAGAAACATGTGTACATTGGGCATTAATATTGGCTATTTTGATAAGGACATATCGACCCCGCTTCATGAAATTCTCCCCCCTTGTGGCACATGAGAGCTTATGAAGTTCAAGGCATTATTAAGCTACACAACTCATGCTCCCTTCCAAAGAAATGACAATGGTTTCATGACATGGAAATGACATTACCTAGGACCAATGAATTAGTGAGGATGTTTAGAACATTTGATTTTTTACCTTTCCAAATGACATCATTTCTTAAGTCCACCAACGAGACACATTTAGTTAAGCATTGGGGTATCGAGGGAAAAAAACATTATGTACATGTGGAAGTTATGCAATGGTGTATATAAAAATCATGTGAAAATGTTGCTACTTCCAATTTTGATGCCTATATATTCTCATATTCATGTGCATGATGTGGTCATAACTGGATTTATTAACTAGAGTACACTCGCTTTCTTTTGTGCATAGAACATAAGTCAATGCTTGCTTTCTTTATGCATAGGACTTAAGTCGACGCTCTTAAATTTTGATAGTTCTACCAAGACCATCTTAGTAGTCGCATGTAAAGCAAGCATGTCCTTCAACAGGAAGAACATGCCATACATGTACAAGTCCATGATCTCATGCATAGAAATTTGAAAGTGGGCCTACTTGATGAGAGTGAGGAGACCTCTAGACTTTTGGGTTTTTTGTAAGCCACTTGTGCTTATAATACTTCTACAATAGAAAAGCTTGAGAAAACTTGGGATGGACCATGTTTTTCCCACATTACGATGTTTTCCCCTTGGGTTTGTAGATCAAAGAACTCTATATGCTCCTCAAGGATCGGGAATGGACATCATAGCCCTGCACCACGGTAATGTTACATCCAAAACCCGTTTACGAATGAGGAAGAAGATGCCATTGCAAATCCATCAAGTAAAAGGCGTTGGAACTAGATTTGAAAAACATGTAGAATGGTCCACTCCATCAAAATTTGAGTTTTCTTGATAATTTTCCAATGTTGGTATTAAAGGCCAACATGGCCTAAACCCTCTTAAACAGTCACTTCTTCGACATATGTTCAGTCTGAGACTTTTGTGAAGCTAAAGCTACAATATTTAACAACCAATCTATATGGGGGCAGGAAGGGAATCCTTTGGAAGGTTTTGATATGCCCATAGCCATCCACTGCAAACTATGAACCAAGGATTCTAGCGATGTAATGGCTTTCAATCCAAGGCCAACTAGAAGGGGGAAAGGCTAGTAGCCACCTTGAAAGAAGTTTGATTGGCCCAAAGTGCAAAATGAAACTTAGCATCCTACTCCATCCAATGGTGCTCGACTAGCTTTACCAGAATTTTACACATAGTTTTATTGGTAGATTCAGCCAAACCATTGGCTTAAGAGTAGTATAAGAAAGACTCCTTATGAAGAATCATGAAGAATGTAGTCAAAGCTCTAAAGACTTTGTTCAAAAAGTACCCACCCCAATCACTAATCAATTCCACTAGACAACCATATCGAGTAAAAATATATTTGAAGAGATAAGTAGCCATGCACTAAGTACTAATATCCTTGAGAGGCCATGCCTCTACCCACTTGGTACAATAATGTGCCACCACTCCTAGAATATACTTATTATGAGTGCAAGCTACAATAGGTTTAACCAAAGCCAAAAAAAACCAAGCCTCATTTATGAAAAGGCTCCAAGGGTAAGATAGGATGAAGTAATAAGTGATCCCACGCATGTGGTTGACAAGAATTACTATGGGACCCATTTTTGCACATTCCATGAGTGGTTGACCACCACAAGCGTACCTATTGAAATTTGCAAACAAGAGCTTTATGAAAGAAATGTCCACTTGATAGGCCCGAATGATCTTCAACCACCATCACAACTTCATAATCCATGGACAACACCACCAATTAAACTCCAAACCATGTCCAATGATAAAATTATGTCAAAACTACATCAAAATGTTGGCCCTAGAGGGTGAACTTGGCTTCTAGTGATTTATGGCTAGATGATCGCAAGCCTCTCCATTGAAAGGAAAGGAACCACTTCTTCATTCCAAGTTTAGGGTGGAGTAGGGAGAGAGTAGTCATTAGTCAGAGAGACCATTGTTGTGACTGGTTATGCATCCAAAAAGTCGTCATCTATCCCCAATGCCCATCCAAACCTACATTGGTATCTAGCTAAGAGAGAAAATCAACCACCACATGCTAGACTCTTGGCCCATGTACCACTTGAAACTAAAACTCTTGCAACAACAGGATCCATCGAGCTAGGCAACTTGCCACATTTTGCTACTTGACCCAAGTACACCAAGGCCAAATGATCAACATGGAACACAAAGGGTTGACGCAAGACATAATGTTGAAGCTTCTTCATAGAGTACACCATGTCTACACACCTGTTCAATAACAAAATAATTCGCTAAGAGAATTGATTGATCAAAACCAACGCTTAGAATCCTCCTACATCAAGATACTTTTTATGGCACTATCAAATGCATCCACAAATACATTATTGAACTCCTTGGCCAATTGGGTATTGGAGTTGGACAACATCAAATGAACACATTAGAATGCCAAATCTAGCATCGCACCCCAATGAAAAGTTGGTTTTGAAACATGGGCTAATTTGCTTTAGGGAATCGCCACATGGGCTAAAAGACATAGAGGGCAACTTTGCTAGCAAAGTTGCCCAAAGAAACCACAAAACTACTAATGAAGAAGTTGTCATAATTTCGGCATGCATCATCGCAATCACCTTACACAGGTACACCGTGATCTCTTTTCAAGAAATGACATGTCCAAGGAAAATTCCTTTTATTAACAAAACACTCCTTCGTGAGATTGACTTCTTGACAAAGACATAACCAAAGATGGTAAATGTGAAGTGCCATGGAATCGAACATGCTAAAGTCATCCACAAAAAGTTAAAAAATATGAGTTCAAGGAGGTTCATAGATGAAGATAGCCAAAGGTTTGAGAAGTAGAGAAAGCCACCCTATTTCATTGCATTGAGGTGGCCTCTTTAAATAGACTCATATGTACATTTAATACATTGAATTGGGTCAAGTTTGACTTGCCAGCTTGGGTCCTTATCCTTTCAACTCATTATCCTTACCTCTCCACATTCTTTTAGACCTAATTCCCATGCATACATATCAAATATGCTAACAAACACCCAATGATGCGTGGTCAATCACTATCGATTACCACTGTCACAAGATGTGATTACAAAACAAACTTGCCTTCCCTTAAGTCCCCTATCATAGTCGTATGTATGTGTTGTGACCAAAATAGGATGTAAGTAAATGATATTGGATTGAATAGTAGGTTTGTCCCATTGGCTACATCATTGGTGTAAATAGTAGACTTTACAGCTTTGTTTTTCATTTTGCCAGACAAGATACTCGCTATTCCCCTCTATGTAGTCACATTTGCTTCTTTATGTCTTGTTAGTTAGCTCTCAAAGACCTCTCCTTTAGGCAGCGTGCCTTGTTGCCGTCTCTTCTTGATCCCTCCTGATCTTCCTCGATTAGAAGCTATTGCTCCTCTTTCTTGGAATCTATCGCCCTCACAATAGCCTCAAACAACAATATTCTTCGTATGATTCCCTTGGATTCCCCCCAATCACCAACATTTGTAAGCGCTAAACAGAGCAAAATGTGTCAAGGCAACCTACTGCTCAACTACATATGGAACATGTCTGTGACATCTATACTAATAGCTCGCCTATTATATGTATCAATAACCATCGTTAATAACCGTGATAGGGAGCTACAACACCACTCAATTGGTTCATCGGGGTGGTAAGATGTAATAGCTACTATCGATAGATGGAAAAGAGGATCAAGAAGATAGGTGGTAGCAACTACTTAGGCAATGGTTGGAGACTTCAAGATTAGGGAGAGATGTTGATGTGAGTTTGAGAGGTGTAGGATGAAAGAGAGTTGAATGGGTCTAATACCAACTAAAAGAAATAGAGTTCAAGGAGGGTGATAGATGAAGATAGCCATAGGTTTGAGACGTAAAGAAAACCACCATATTTCATTGCATTGAGATTGCCTCTTTAAATAGGCTCATGTATACATTTGATACATTGCATTGGGTCAAGTTTGACTTGCCAACTTCAATCCTTATCCTTCAAGCTCATCATCCTCATCTCTCCACATTCTCTTGGCCCTAGTTCCCATATATACATATCAAATATGCTAACAAATCTCACACAAAATTTGTTAGAATGGAGCCCAAAGATTTTCTATGTATCCAGTTGACACGACGTTGGGGCAAATTCTTCAATCAAATTACATCAGCGTACAAACAAAGACACTTCAGAAGTGTGATTTTCAACTTATCTTTTAGGGCTAGTCGAACCTGATTATTGCCCACGCAGCTGCAATATCTGATGTTATAAACTACATTCTTGCAAATGAATCACTCAACGAAATCAACATGCCCAGCTGATGGTACTTAATTGCACTCGGTTCTGTAACATATTAGAACATCAGCAAAGAAATAGCTGTTATGATGACATGCCAGATAACAGGGTTTTGTATCAACAAGTCCCCATATGTATTACTTGTGTACAACTGATATTTGTGGGTTGTTTAGACAACTTGTTGACCAACTATTGATGATACCCTTGCATAAATTTATCTGCACAGCATAACTTAAAGCAGTGCAAGAAGGCAGATGCATTTGCCTTCTATATTAACTACTCTTGTGCAGCCTGAGGTTCATATCCACTAACAGGACAATCCCTTAGAAGACGGACAGAACCAATAAGCAACACAGCATCTCTTTGACTCTACAAATGACTGAAATTTGATGACAGTACACCCAATTCCTGCACTTTCGGTATCCATAGCTTCCATAAATGGTCATGACTAGCTGTGACCAGAAACTCTGCAGTTGGAGACCATGCAACATCAAACACATGATCACCATGGGAACTGCAAAACAAATAATAGGTGTTAGGACTGGTTTTCACTATATAGAAGTGTTACAAATCACTCTCTTTGATCCAAAAGCTGCAAGCAAGTAGTTCATCACTTCAAACCAGTACAAGGTGTCACAGATTACAAAGTTATGACCAAAACCAGTCTCACAAGCTTGCTCGCTTGTTTTAAGCAAACTAAAAACCCTTGGTTAAGAAAGTTACTTGGCAAGCATAACTATTAATTTTGATCTCTAAATCACTTGAAGTAGGCTTCACCCCCAACAGTATTGACATTAAAGGCAACCAGCGGCAAAATATCCTAAAATATTCATCAAGAAGCTCACAAAACTCTTGTTCAAAGTATCACATGATGCAACACATGATCAAAACCACTGTCATACAACCTTGCTCACTTGTTTCAAGCAAAAACCGCAGGCACCCATTCATTACTTGGCCTGCATGCCTACCTGTTTGAATGTGAACCACTGACTAGAAAGCAGTGCTTCATTTTGACCTATGAGTACACTTCGCATTTGTACTTTGGTGCGGTGGCAGCGCACTTTTCACTCATGCAAAGGGAGGTTCTTCTTTAAAAGGACTACTATCTAATAGAAGGTTATTTGTGTGCCTACTACAATCTCCAGCCTAATCTTGTACAATACCTTCTCTATACTCTATTCTTCTCTCCCATTGCAACAACAGCCTCCATGCTGGTCCGGAGTGTGAAGCCCACCCAAAGAGCACAACCAAGATAGGAGTGTCAAACTATCCCAAGCCTCTACCCAAGAAAAACAGTAGGTCTCTGTACACATTAGTTCCACACTGAAACACAAGCAATAAGCATAAGTACCCATGAGAATAGAGCATGCACATCTCTACTTCAATGAAAATGCTTTTATGGTTTGTGCATTTTGTAATTTTTAGGTATTCCCACTACCAATATATAAACATGCTAAAGATGTAAGATGTAGGTTAGTAAAAGTCGAAATATGCAGCAAAAGAGAGAGTACGAGCTACAGAGCGCCTTGCTAGAATCTAAAGCTATGCAGGTGGGAAGAGTGGTAGTTTCTTGATCAGTGTCACAAAAATCTTAACCAAGTGAAAAGCCAGCCTCCACAGTCTACTAGACCGGAGGGTCTCTTGGGGAGGTAGGGCTCTGCCTCTTCTAACTGCACACTAGATGTAGATAGCAACTCAAAAAGAGAAGTGAAGTTCGCATCTTGTGTCACGGGATTGTGAATTTTTAACTTGATGGTTTTCAGACACTTGCACATGTGAGGTGCACTTGTGAAGCTAAGTTGAATGTGAGTCACAGTGACAAAATATCCTAGCTTGGGCAATGGGGGGTATTGATGACACATGCCAAAATGGTAACTAGGACAAATGTTGGTCGCAGACATTGAATAGCCCTTTGGAAAAGACTTTTGGTGTCATGGCAATTAGGCATGTAAATCATTTAATGTCTATAATTAGGGTTTGTGGAGACTTTCAATACTTTCAAGGGGCTTAGGAATTTAAAATTCAGGTTGGGCAATTGCCAAAGTTTATGCAATGTCATGTATTTTTTGATTTATTGATTTATTATTGGACTGAAATTAAGATGCCAAAGACAATCATTGTTCGTAGGCTCTCGAGATGTGGCTAAGCCCTAGAAGCTATGGAACATGAGGTTCTGGGCTATCAGCTTGGTCAAAAAGTGTATCATGTGGTATAGACCATTGGGTTGTGCCTCACCGAGAGCAATCGCTAAACCAGTCTCGGAGTCAAGGACCTCGACTGTGGTCGATGTAAAGAAAACTGCTCGCCCCAACCAGCAAAGCCACTGAACAGATAACAAGTTCACGCTAAGGCGAGGGACATGGTATACATAGTCCAGCGAAGCCAAATCCGGACCCTTGTCAGTGGCAAAACTGACGCAACCTTCAGTCTAAATCTTGACCGAGGAGTTGTTTCCTACGCAGACTCGCTCGGCTGCAAGGGCTTGAGTACGAAAGATGTCCTCTATACAAGTCATGTGATGTGTAGCTCCACTGTCCACAATCCAAACAGAAGCTGAAGTGCTCAGCTGTGATAAGTGGGCCTCTGCGGCAACCTTGTGGAGAGACAACTCACAGATACGAACGAGACTCACATCTGATGTCTCTACAAAGACGATGTGGGCCTTTGTAGACCAGTCACACAAGCCCTCTAGAGTTGAGAACGTTGTCGACTGAGATGGCTGAGCAGTGGCAGTATGAGTCTGACCTTTGAACTGCCCCTTGCCACATCACCCTACCTCCCCTGCTAGGGATTGCCCAACTGAGGGACGGGGGTCTGAGACTTAAGTTTTGGTGGTGTGCCTCTTGCCTTTGATCGACACTCATCGTCAAAATGGCTAGCCTTTTTGACAATGTTAACAATACCTATTCTTTTTAGTTACATTCTGCCACTCAGTGGTTTGAGTTGTGACTGGGAGTTTCCTTGCGAATCCTCGAACTGATTTTGTTTTTAAGTAGAGGTCTGATTTTGTTTACCCTTCCCTTGTTGCCCCTTCTAAGAATGAGTAACAATAGCCCCCTCTGAGGTAGTATTCATATGAAATTGATCGAACAACCATGCATAACACAATAGCTAACATTGAAATTCATAGAAAGTAGGTATGGTGGGCTTGGAAACTATACTTTTCACAAAATTAAAGAATTTTCTAGGGAATTTGTTTAGAAACAGTGTGACCTGATCATCAGAGAACTTGGGAGTCCCCGTAGTGGAGAATTCGGCAAGAAGATGCTGATACTCAACCAACTTGACTTTTAAGTCATCCGGATCAGAGATTTTGAAATTTTGGAGCTCATGGTTAAGATTCATACAAGTCTTATCTCGAGCCGCATAGCGGTCAATCAAGTGTGCCCATTGCTCTGACGCTAAGTCAAAATACTGAAGTTGAGAATAAAACTCAGGCAATAAGCCCTGCATCAGCTCGACAATAGCGGAGGCATTCCTAGCCTTCCATGAAAGGACGACCTCGTATGGAACAAGTATGAGATTGGGTTGGGGTTCCAACCCCTGCACAAGATCCCATAGGTTCTGTGAGTCAAGGACGTGTCTCATTAGATTCAACCAAGTGGTAAAGTTTGACCCGTTGAAACGAGTCTTGTCGTTGAATACATGCTTGACTGAAGATAAGATAAAACCATGAGGTGTCGGAAAAGTGGAGTAAGATGGATGGGAAAAGTAAGAGGGTGATAGTGGAAGTAGCTGATAGGAAGAAGGAAGGGTACAAGAAGAGATACATCGCTTTTTCTTATAATCCCCACGACGTGTGTTAACATACAAGAATTGGTCCTCAAGAGAACCTTTTCCGTAGCCAAGGGATTGTACTCTTCATTCCTCATGAATTCTACCAATATATTGCAAAGCAAAAGAGGTTAAAGACGAAGGAACGAAAGACGAATCTAAAGTACCTTGCACCGAAGTGAACGGAAGAAGATGAAAGAAAGGAACATACTTTGGATCTCTTTCTCCAATAGGAGAGCCCATCCCTAATGGAGGTCTCGACAGTCCTGAAATATCATCAGATTTATGCGCAATATCTGAAGAGAGAAATTCATGCATACCTTCATTGAGTAGCTTCTCTTATAGGGCAATCCTTCGATCGAGCTCCTCAATCTTCTTTCGTCTATAAGCCATGATCACATAATATTCTTCCGTAGACAGCTTGTATAGCTTTTCTTCTGTGTGGTCAAAAGTGTCTTCCACCATGTCGAGACTTTGTGGAGCAAGTTGATCTGCCCGCTCGGATCTCAGCATAGTTGATTCTGGAGATTGAATTGGTGTTATTGTGTTTGAAGTCATTTGAACCTATTGTTGTTCTTGCTTCTACAAAGAGCTTTCAGATCAAAGACCTAGCTTTCTCAAAGGGTACCAAGCTCTAATACCATGTAAAGAAATACCCTAACACAAACACAAACAAAAACCGTACAACAAAGCACAAATAAAAGAACACAATTAGGTTTGGGGTAGCTCACAGACAATGAACACAAAAAATAAATGAAGTGATATGACTGCTGAACATACAATGCTTATGCAGCAAACACGCTATGCAGTGAATGAATATTGAACCTCGAACTCCTGTATCTCAAGGATCAAGGCAAGGGTAATGAGCTGGAGAGGGTGTTGTACTCTGAATGGATCCTGAATCGCAGCGAGGCAGCCTCCGGATGTCAAACACTGGCAAACGCAACCAAGGAAGGCTGAATCTGATGCAGACGGCGATGGCAGTGCACGAGAGAGAGAGACTAAAAACGCAGGAAAAACTAGCAACAACAGTCAGTATGCTAAAATCAGCTCTAAATAGTGTATGGTAGGCTGAAAACATGCACCAGACTGTTATAGACAGCAATGGCCAGCTTGAACCGCGATGTTCTCCGCATCCAGGGAGTGGGCAGCAAGCTGAAATACCTGAAATCTGCAAAAAAGAGATTATTTTCTGAATGGAGAGTAACCAGCAACAGTTGCTCTGCTGTAGATGGAAGGCTAGAAACAAGCACCAGACTGTAGATGACAGCAAGGGACAGCTAAGACTGCGATGTCCTCCACAAAAGGGGTGTGGGTAGCAAGCTGAAAACGCTTGAAACCTGCAAAAACGTGATTGAGGACTGAATGGAGGGTAGCATACTTATTTATAGAAAAATTGGGCCCTCCCAAGTGGGTTTGTGCTTATGGGACACAGACACTCTCTAGGAACCCATTTCTTTTAAACCAACAAAGTTTCTTCATTAATTAAGCATGTTTTGGGGCTGTTTTAGTAAAGCTAATGCATTTTTAGCTCAACACCAGGTTGCGGGTGGCCGTTGTGTTTTGCTGATTTTGTATATTGATGATCTTATCATTGCAGGGAGCGACACTCAGGAGGTGGTTCACACTCAAACTATTCTTCAGCAAGAGTTTAACATGACGGATCTTGGGATCCTCCACTTCTTTCTTGGATTGGACATCTATTAAATGACACAATGCATTTTTATCTCCCACCACAGGTACATCTCCAAGCTTCTTTTGGAGTTTTGTATGGCCAAGTGTAGGCCTATTTCTTGCCCCATGGTCCCCGAGTCCAA
The DNA here is from genome assembly GCF_053477565.2 of Lygodium microphyllum. NCBI lineage: Eukaryota > Viridiplantae > Streptophyta > Polypodiopsida > Schizaeales > Lygodiaceae > Lygodium > Lygodium microphyllum. The sequence continues at coordinate 99,931,022 of NC_141153.1, read as the reverse complement.
GCTTGTGGTAGATGGAGTTCCCCTTCCTGATCCCATCCGTTACAGGTGCCTTATTGGCTCTTTTATCTGGCTTATCCACACTCAGCCGAATATCTCTTTTGTGGTCGCTTTGTTGTCTTCTTTTATGCAGACTCCTACACAAGATCACTAGAGGGTTGCCTTGCATGTCCTTCAGTATTTGCAAGGGACTCGATCTCCCATAGGATCATGTATGGAGAGGGGGTCACTCTTTCTAGATGGAGTGATTCTGATTGGGCAAGTGATGTGGCTTCGAGACGATCCACTACAGGTTATGCATTTTCTCTTGGATCAAAAGCTATCTCTTGGAGCAGCAAGAAGCAGGCTACGGTGGCTCTTTCTTCTACAGAGGCTGAGTATCGGGCCTTATGTTTGACCGCTATGGAGGCAGTTTGGCTCGGTCGTATGCTGGCAAAGATTGGCTTTCCCCAGACAGGACCTACGAAGCTCCGCATGGACAACCAGAGTGCCCTTGCTCTAGCGAAGAACCCGATGTTTCATGCTCGCACAAAGCACATTGAGGTTCAATATCACTATGTTCGCAAGCGGATCATGGATTCAGAGCTAGTGGTGGCCTATTGTCCCACGGCGAACAATCGGTTGATCTCTTCACAAAGCCTTTGTCTCAGGGTTCTTTGCTTCATCACATGCGCTTGTTGGGTCTTTAGATCCTCCCAAGATGTGAGAGGGAGTGTTAGCCTGCCCTATTTTGTATGTTTGTCTATCATCTCCTGGTTGTGAGCTCCTGTTCTGGCAGGAGACGGAGAAGCTCTGTCAATCTAGGGTATTGCTATTTTAGTATGCATTTTTTTTTTGGGTGGCAGTTTGCCCATTTAGGGCATTTTCTATGCAATCGCCCCATTTCTTGGGCAGTTGGCTAGTTTAAGGGCTACCGCCAACAGGTCGTCCAAATCTAAAGGTTGGGGGCTATATATAGCAGTCCCCCTATTCAGCCTCACTCACTTCTTCTAGCACATTCAGCACACACTGCTTCGTCTCCTCTCCAACGTTGGTGCTACCATCTTTCCCAGCCTGATTTAGTGCCCTCACTAAAGCTCTGGGCTGCGTGCAGGGACTGATCAGTCCACATCTTTGTATCCAGCATTCATTTAAGTCGGTGCCGTCTTTCTTCCTTCATTTTCTACTCTCTCTCTCTCTCTCTATGTTCATGTTCTTACTTCCGTTGCGCACTCACACATACCTCATCTATTAGGTATACATGTGCACACGTGGGCTCTTATTTGACAAAGAGCACACTTGGCTCCTAGTCTAAAGCTCACATGAGGGGACACTCTGGTAATCTAGCCAAAGGTTGGAAATCCATAGTCACATATGTTCAAAAGCATTTTTGACAGGATAGTCTTGTATGCTATTGCGAGACGTTGATGTTGGACACAAAGACGTACTATGGTTTTTCTCTATTTTCAGGAGCTAGTATGAACAACATCGACATCAGGTTCTCTCCAAGGCACCTATTATCAGAAGTGGTGCAGCAATGGAAGCGTAAACGTAAGTTATAATAAATTGCTGAAACACAAGACAAAAGAGAAAGGGAAAGAAAAAACACAATACAGATGAGAACTCAGATGTATGCTTGAGAAATGGAATCCATATATCAGACACGAGACTGTCATATACAACAGTGGGTCACTGGCTGCATGGGCACTGGCACCAGCTCCTCTCTCCACGAGAACTCCAGGTGGTGAACTGACCAACTGAGTAGGAGAAGCCCAGAATAAATAGGCACAAATAATGCCACAAAATATGTCAAATCGTCCAGCATTTGATGCTAGTCGACCAGCAATAAATGCCCAATATGACCATAAAATGACGCAATTAAAAATGCCTAAATAACCTAAATAATGTGCCCAAACCTTTGCAGCTCAAACTCACACATGAGCTGATACATCTGCTAACACCCTCTCTCAAATCATGGGTGCTCTAATACAATACAATGGTACAATGAGAATGAATCATAAACCATACAACATAGAACCACCAAGTAGAACCATGGATACCCAAGCAGTGGGTGATCAAGCCACCACCAAGGTGCCTCGGAGAGAACCTGATGTCGATGTCGATCGTACCAACTCCGGAAAATAGAGAAGATTATAGTAGCTCTCAATGTCTGTCAACAATGCCACTGATGTAGCACACATGACCATCCTATCACTAATGCCATAGCACATAAATGACCATGGATCCCCTCCTTTAGCCAAAATCACCAAAGTGTCTCCTTGTGAGCTCCAGACGAAAGCCACCCGCTCTCTATCAAACAACCAACCCATCATGAAGCGGGATGTCAATCCTAGCTCCAGAATTTGTACCTGCCAGGCTTCGGTTGATGCATCAAGGACGTCCCTCTCTGGATCCTGTACATCTGTATAGAAATATAGATGAGGCACAGCTGCCCCATCTCACCACCCTCTCACACTCCCTCTCTCTAGCACTGGAGAGTCATGAGGGATGACCTCATCACCACCACTAGAAAGCAGCTAAGGAAGGGGCCACCAAGCCCTTCCCATGATCCGAAGAAGAGGATCCCTTTCGTGCCTTGGTCAGAGGATCTGAGTCGGAATTTGAGACAGATGATGACTCATCAGAGGAGTCCACATCCTACTTCGTCTAATGCTTCTTTTTCTTCTTGGAAGCCGCTAACTCTTTGTAGTCCTTCCGCAAGTGGCCCTTCTTGCCACAGTGATAACATTGGGCCTTCGACTTTTTCATCTGCAAACCTCTCTCTAAAGCTGCAAGAGCCTCACCTGAACCTCAATAATGTGACAGAAACCGCCCCTATAGTCGCAAAGTCGCCTCATGCTCAAGTAGCATCAAGGACATACGAAGAAAATAACAGAAGTCGTAGATGTCTACACCCGTAAAGCATTCGCCACTCCATCAAATTCCCGAGGAAGCTTGTAGAGTACCGTACCAACAAGATGTGCCTCTGATAGGGCAGACCGCATAGTGCAAAGCTCATCCTGGATTTGGATAACTCGAAGTAGGAATGATTGGATTGTATCTTAAACTTCAGTTGTTGGAGTTGGCCATAGAGAGTAACGGCCCTCATGGTGGAAGGAGTCTCGTACATTAACTGCAACTTCAACCACATGTCTGAAATTGTCCTGCAGGAGGTGACCGCCGGTAGGACTTCTTTGGAAATACACTGAAGTAAGGCCGAATAAGCACGGGCATCATCCAAATTCCATGTAAGCACTGCTTCCTCATGGTTGTCTTCATCAAAATCAACTAGAATAGAAGAAGGTTGTTGAGGGCATGCAAGAGCTCCGCCAACCAAGTACCATAACCACTTCTGGATAACCTGGCCTTCATCACCGCACTCCACGTGTAATAATCAGGTCCATGGAGCTTGTCATCAGTGGATATGCATGGAGGAGCCATCTGTAGAGGATTTAGAATAGAAGTAGAGAAGAGAAGTATTTGGAGAGGGAACACAGCCAAAACACGAGCACAAACTGCAAAAAACAAAAGTTCACATACAGTATAACCCAAAATCTGACCAAAAGAAGACAAAGGCTGCTGCTAAAAATCAACAAATCAGTCAAAAACAGTAAAAACGGCCTGAAGGTATAGTCGCCCAGCCAGAAAGGAGTTAGGAACACCAAAATGCAGACTGAGTACTGCCACAAATAGGCTGAAAAACTGTCGCAACAGCCTGAAAACTGAAAACACAGGCAGTAGAGGGACTGTAGACATCATGCGATGGCAAATCTGCAAAAAGCGCAGGTAAAACAGGTCGCTTATATGAAGCAGCAGTCACTTGATTGGCAAGGGTGAAAACAGTCTCGAAATCAGCAAGAAAACATAGCAGGTGCACAAGTCCTGAAATCCAATACCATGTCAAAAGTGGTGCAGCACTAGAAGCATGAACATAAGCTGTAATAAACCGCTGAAACACAAGACAAAAGAGAAAGGGAAAGAAAGAACACAATACAGATGAGAACTCAGATGTATGCTAGAAAAATAGAATCCATATATTAGACACGAGACTGTCATATACAATAGTGAGTCACTGGCTGCGTGGGCACCGGCACCGACTCCTCTCTCCACGGGAACTCCAAGTGGTGAACTGACCAACTGAGGAGGAGGAGCCCAGAATAAATAGGCACAAATAAAGCCATAAAATATGTAAGGTCAGCCAGCATTTAATGCTGGTTGGCCAGCAATAAATGCTCAATATGACCATAAAATGACACAATAAAAAATGCCTAAATAATGTGCCCAAGCCTTTGCAACTCAGACTCACACATGAGCTGACATAGCTGCTAATACCTTCGTGGTGACTTGATCACCCACTGCTTGGATATCCATGGTTCTACTCTGGTGGTTCTACGTTGATGAGTTATTATCATTATATCATTGTATTGTATCAGATCACCCATGATCTGAGAGAGCATATCACACAATTGTCAACTTATATATGAGTCTATGCATGCCTGATGGGTTAGGCACTTTTATATATATTTTAGGCATTTTATTAGCTTGGCATTTTATGCTAGACTAGCATTTTGTGCCAATCAGCCAGCATTTAATGATAGCCAACCGTCGTGGCCTATTTTGTGCCTATTTATTAGGCTTCTCCTCCTCCTTGATCATATAGTCATTATCATTCTTTATGTGGACTTCCTATTGGAAAGAGGAGCCAGTACCAGTGCCCACGTAACCAATGACTCACTATTATATACAACTATCTCATATTTAGTATATGGATTCCATTTCCCGAGCACATCTCTAAGTTCTCTTCTTTGCAATGTTCTTCCGTGGACTATTTTTTTTCATTTTTATCTTGTATTCAACACTTTATTTTTGCACTTGTCTATGCTACCATTGCTGCACCACTTCTAACAATCCGTTGATGTAGTCTATCGATGAATAAGCTCATCATCATCCTAAGAATCCCTCTCTGAAACATTGTTGCACCACTTCTGACAGACCCAAGTATAATTATACAGCGTTCTGACCATTAGCTACCCTTAAACAAAAAGATGCACATTTATTCATATTTTAAAACACTTCAATAATATAAATCATCTTTCAACGTACATGAGCATCAAATTATTTTGGAATTATTGAGTCAATATGTCTTGGTAACAATTGATATACAAAAGGTTTGTTACAGAGAAGCGGAAAGCCCAAATTTGAAACATGTAAGACTTCCAAAATGAAGTTCAACGCACAGTCTTGCAATAATGGCATATTGCCAACACCACTAATAGGCACCAAAGAAATGTCACCAATAGTGATTATACCCTTTGATGAATGAAGATCCAACAACAAATCTCCTCAAGAAGTCATATAACTTGAAGCATCATTGTCAATAAGCTAAGACATCTTTGAAGATGAGATAGTTGATGAAGAAGACTCCTCTATCTCATGGATACGAAGAATCATAGATCGTAAGTAATAGCTGGAGCAAAGGTAGAGGAAGGCTCAGATGATTTAGCTCCATCCTTTACTTTCAAACAAAGGTGAGCATATTTATTCTAACACTTCTCCTCAAGACGGATACCCTTCCCACACTCAGCATTTAGACCTCCCTCCAAGAGCTTAAATTGTTTCTTCTTGTTCTTGGCCTTCTTCGCCTTTTTATTGTCCCATTATTCCGAACCTATAGTAAAAGCTTTAATAAAGCTAGATCCACTAGCTCCTATTGTCAAAAGATGACATACCAGCGAGACAGTAAGGTCTGCAAGGAGGAACACGGAGTGTACTCGGTAAACACTGAGAAGAGAAGAGAAGAGAGAAGAAACTCTGATGAATGGAATGATGAAGATCTAAAACATGAAGTGAATGTGATACGAGGGAACAAGGGTGCTGTAGCACAAGGAAGATGATGAAGACAACCACGAACCGCAATGTCCTCCTGAAGAGATGTGAGGGAAGTGGAGAGGCTGGAGAGAAGGTGACGGATTGAATGAATCAGCCGTGAAGAACGAGTGACAGAGGCAATTATAAATAGGCAAGAGACTGTCTAGGGTGGCGCCTGAAGGGAGCGCGTCAATTGTCTAGGGTGGCGCCCCACTGTGGGCGCCCTGTTGAGTGCGCGGATAGAGGAAGCATGAAGATTTGCAACAAGAGAAATGTGCAGGTCAGTGAGAGCAACAAATAGAGAGTACGATCTAATTTGGGTATACCAACAATGTGTTGGTACACAGAGAATAAAATGTATTTATACTTAGGGCTCGTAAGGGTGCATTCACATGTACAATATAATAATATACATGTACAATACATGGAGGTGAATAAAGGACCTTTACATCCCAACAATCTTCCACTTAAAAGGTCCGAAGTGAACCTTTAACAAGCTCCCACTAGTCGTATGCAATGCTCATGTTGAGCCTTGCTTAAACTTTTAGTAAGAGCATCTGCAAGGTTGTCCTATGTTTTAATCTTGGTCAATGTGATTAGACCAGAATCTGTTTGATAAAGTGATATCGCACATCTATATGCTTTGTGTGTGAATGATACATGGCATTCTTAGCCAGATACACAGCACTCTGGCTATCACATCCCAACACTGGAGTACTCATAGACATGCCGAGATCCTCTGCAAGTCTACTCAACCATATAGCTTTCTTAGAAGCTTCAATAGCTAATATGTACTCAGCTTCAATAGTGCTCAATGCTACGATGTTTTGCAACCTAGAGCACCAAGAGACAACCCTGCCAACAACTGTAAAGACATACCCGCTAGTGGAGCTGCAAGTGTCCAAGTCACCTTCCATGTTTACATCACAATAACCCTACAGACTAAGTGCACCCTGCCCATAGCAAATACACGTCGTTTGTGTACCTTTTAGATATCCAAGAATACACTTGACAACCTCCCAATGTGGTTTGCCAGGATTTGACATAAACCTGCTGACAACTCCCACTGCATGAGCAATGTATGGACGAGTAGCGACCATAGCATACATAAGAGAGCCACCAATTGATGCATAAGGGGCTCCCTTCATAGCATTGGCTTCCATGTCATCTTGTGGGCTGTTGGCTTTACTAAGCTTAAGATATGGAGGTAAGGACATCCCAAGAGGCTTAGCTTCAGCCATGTTAAATCTGTCCAATATCTTTTCAATGTACTTCTCTTGAGATAAGAACAGCAATTTCTGCATTTTATCCCTGCAAATCCTCATGCCAAATATATGCTCTTTATTCCCCAAATCTTTCATGGAGAAAGCTGATTTCAATTATCTTTGAGAGCATCCAAGCTAGTCTTTCTTTTCCCAGCTAGCAACATATCATCCACATACAAAACAAGTATGATGGGGTTGCCATTTGTATCCTTTTTCATGTACAAACAATGATTTGCATGACTGCGTGTAAACCCATGAGAGAGCATAAAAGTGTCAAACTTTTTGTACCACTACCGTGGTGCATGCTCCAGCCCATACAAGCTGCGTTTTAGTTTACGCACCAACTGCTCTTTTCCAAGAACTACAAAGGCCTCGGGCTGTTTCATGTAGATTTCCTCATCAATGTCACCATGCAGAAAAGTTGTTTTCACATCCATTTGGTACAACTCTAAATCCAATATAGCAATGAGAGCAAAAAGCACACGTAGAGTGGTCATCTTCACAACAGGTGAGAAGACCTCTTGGAAGTCAATCCCTTCCTTCTATGCATACCCTTTGGCAACCAATCTTGCCTTGTACTAGGGTTTCCCATCACCTGTCTTTACTTTGTAAACCCATTTGTTTGGAATAGGCTTTCTTCCTTTGGGCAACGACACAAGATCCCAAGTATCATTAGCATACAGAGATTTAATCTCTTCTTGCATAGCTAGCTCCTAATTATTGCTGAATTTGCATGGCTTGGCCTCTTTATATGTAAGAGGCTCACCCACATACATATGATCCACATTCTTAGGAATCGGGTCATAGATATGTGGCTACCTTCTTAAACGTGTAGACTTGCGTACCCAATGATCTACATTCTTAGGAATTGGATCTACATCTGGAGGCATTATTTTCAGCATTTATTGGCTGTTGTAAGCCATTTTTAGCATGCTGTTCATGCTGTACAGCACCTTCATTTTCATTTCCAACACCTACATTTTCATAATCAACAAGTCTATCTTGTTGTCGATGACCTCCTTGTGCTTCTATTTGCTGTCCATCATCATCTAGCTCAAAAATAACCGGCTGATCATCAGTTTCAGCCTGTGGTACAGCATCATGAGGATCATCATTTGAAGTAATAGATGGCTGCAAATTCTACAATTTGACCTTTTTCATGTCTTCATCAAAGGCTAAAGTACTTTTCAGTAACTTTGCCTCGTTAAACACAACATTACGGCTGCGAACAATTTTCTTGGACTGTGGTAACCACACTCTATAGCCAAATTCACCCTCATCACCATAGCCCGTGAAAATGCCTTTGGTGGATTTCGGGTCAAGTTTACTCCTCTGCTCATCTCTAATATGCACAAAAGCATCACAACCGGATGTCCATAAATGGTCATATGAGACCAATTTGCCATACCAAACCTCCTCAAGGATGCCATTATTTAAGGACCTGTTTGGAGAGCGGTTGCAAATGTGAACCGCGGTTTTAAGTGCCTCTCCCCAAAATTCATGAGAGAGATTAGCAATGGACAACATCCACCGCACTCTCTCACATAAAGTCCTATTGTATCCTTCAACCACACCATTTGAAGAAGGGTTGTAAGGAGCTGTAAGCTCCCTCTTGATTCCATGCAAGTCACAAAAAGACTTAAACTCAATAGATGTGAACTCACCCCCATTATCAATTCTCAAGCATTTCAACTTTCTACCTATCTGAGTGGTCACAAATACATGAAAAGTTTTAAAAACAGCAAACACTTCACTTTTCTTTTTCCAAATCTTCCTGGAACAATCATCAATAAAAGAGACAAAATATGCAGCACCACCCAATGATTTCAAGGGCATACTACATACATCAAAATGCACTAAGTCCAAGACATTGGACTTACAAGAGACACCAGAGTAAAAGGAATTTTTCATTTGCTTTCCAAATTGACAATCATTACAAAAATCAAGTTTAGAGCTTTTCCATCAACCCTCTTCAAAAAGGTAAGGACATCAAGTCCTTTCTGGCTCATATAACCTGATCCCTTGTGCCACAACTCCAAATGACAGCCAATTTCAGCACAACTGTAAGAAACTTGCCATTCGAAACTTTACAGTGCAGATAATACAAGGTGCCCTTCTTGGTTCCTTTTGCAATCAGCATGAAACCCTTTTTCAATTTCCACAAACCACCACCAAACAATGTAGTGTAACCATGCAAGTCAAGCTTACCAACAGATAGTAAACTCTTCTTGATGCCAGGCACATATCTCACATCTTTCAACACAAGCTCTTGCCCATTATCCGGAGACAAGTGTACAGTGCCTATCCCATGAATGATGCAAGCATGGTTATTTCCAAGATATACTTTTTCATAACTACCTGCATTGAACATAGCAAAACACTCCAAGCAAGGAGTTACATGAAAAGAGGCACCAGAGTCTACAATCCAAGTCTGCGTGACACCATTATCAACTGACAAAAGTGCATCAATCACATCAGTAAAAGTAATCTACATATCCTGCATGTGACATACAAGGGCATCATAATCTACTGTATATACTATAGCCCCTACATCTGAGAGCTCCTTTATGACTACATTTAAGGCCACATTGGCCTTTTCCTTGCCTTTGGCTGCCTCAAATGTATATGTCTTATCCTCTTTCTTCTTTTTGTCTTCTACATTCTTCTTTCTCTCTTATTCCTTCTTGTAGTACCTGCAATCAGGCTTCTTGTGGCCCTTCCAACCACACTGATAGCAAGTAACATCACTCTTTTCCTTTCCTTTGCTCTTGCTTCTGATTCTCTATCTAGCATTTGCATTTTTCTTTTTAGCCTTGCCTCTAACATTGTAAGCTGAGTTGATGCCTTCTCCACTAGACTTACGTCTAATTTCTTCATTCAAGATTGAACCCCACACCATCATATGAGAGATTAGGGTTATTATTGAGAGAAACTACCAAGGTCTTCCACGAATCAAATAATGTCATGATCAGAAAGATCGCCCTCAACTTATCATCAAAATCTCAATTAGCATCCTTGAGCTGATTTAAAATACCAGTAAATACACTCAAGTGCTCAGTTGCAAGGTTGGACTCATCCGGCCGCATATTCACCAACTTGAGCATTAAATGCACCTGATTAACAGGTGTGGTGATCTCATAGGTAGTTTTCAGCTTCTCCCATATTGCATGACCAGTCTCTAAGCCCTTAATATCTGTCAAAATGTCATCAATGACACCCATCTTTATATAAGCCACAGCATTTTTGTTGACTTTGGCCCAATTTGCATCAGACATTTGTGCGGGTTTATCATCTTGCAAAGCATCCTCACAATCCTTTAAGAACAATATGCCCTGCATACGGTCTTTCCAAAGGTCAAAACCCTAACCATCAAACCGTTTGATTTTCATCAAACTCTTAATGTCAAAATTGGAAGAAGTTGCAGCTGTTTTTATCACAAACACAAGTGTAAATGCACTAAACTGCAAGAGCACAAGCTAAACCAACAAATACACTGTTGTTCTTGCCCAACCAGCAATAAACCTCTGCAGTTTTTACATAAACCAACCACCACACGGGTAAATACTACAGAAATTTACCAAAATCTGCACAAAATCCCAAATTTCCAGGTCCAACAGTGTATAAATGTCAGCCAATCTGACCCAACTGAGCAAAATTTTATCAATACATGAAAAGCCCACATTTTTTCATGTCCAATATCAAGAAATTTTACTCAAATGAGCAAAATTTCAACAAATTTGCCAGAATCCCTAATTTAACTGAGGTCAGCATACACAATGTCTGCAATTTCTGACACAAATGTCATTGTCAAGCATAAACAGCATCAAATCTGGGAAAAACCCAAATTTCGAGAAGCAGATTTGGACAGATTTATGATCTGTGCTTATGTGTGTGAAAGCCTGAAAGGGAAGAAATAAAAATGAACTGAAATTTTTTATTTTAAAAAATGGGAGGGGGCCGTTGACTTGCCCATCCTGTCACGTCAGTCCATCGCGTGACGTGACCTATCGCCTACCCGTCCCATCGGTCTACCTAGAGCGAGTCACTAGTAGTCCTCCACGCGCAGCCTCCTGTCGCTTGCCCGCTGGTGCTGGCTTGTCACACGCGCCTCCTGTCGCCTGCCCATTGGACCCCGTCGACTGGTCCTGATCGCGAGCAATCCGTCTTGTCTACCCGATTGTTTGTTGACTATCACATGCTACCTGCTCTTGTCACGGCTGACCTGTCATGCAATACTGCATGTCACCCGCTCTGTTGCAACTACTTCCTGCGGCTATTGCCTACACCTCAACAGCTCGTTTGATCCATTGGTCTCAATAACAACTGCATTGTCTGCAATGACTGCCGGTCTTGTACCGTCGAGCTCTGATACCAGTTGTTGAGTACGCGGATAGAGGAAGCGTGAGGATTCGGAGCAGGAGAAATGTGCAGGTGAGTGAGAGCGATATAGAGAGTGTGATCTGATTTGGGTGTACCAACAATGTGTTGGTACACAAAGAATAAAATGTATTTATACTTGGGGCTCATAAGGGCGCATTAACATGTACAACATAATAATACACATATACAATACACAAAGGTGAATAAAGGACCTTAACATCCCAACATGCCCAACCCCTTTTTGGGGCTGTCCACTGTGAAACCCTAAACGCAAAACACAACGCAAAACTGCGGGTGAAGGGTTTCTGAACACCCTCTCTCAGGCCCAAAAAGGGAAAGAAGAGAAGTGAGGTGGAGATGGAATGCTACATGCTGAAGAATGCTCATGCAGCAAGTGCCACTTGGACAGTGTCCCTCGTGAGAAAATTGTTCACTTGCCCAAGCGCCCTAGTACAAAGATGATGAAAATATGCAATGCATAAGAGAAATGTCGAACTTTGTGTGGTGCCAAGAACCATAAGGATATGCCCGTACTCGATCTCAGAAGTTTGCTCCATGCTGACCAAGTAACCAAGGCAAGAAGAAGAGCAAGAAGAAGATGTAGAGAATCCCTAAGATCCAAAATTTCCACCTGAAAGGTAACCTGCAATAAAGAATAGTAGACAAAGTGAACTAGAGAACCGGAAACCCAACCTTGGGAGAGAAGCCACTAGCTCTGTGCATCCATGCAAGAAGAAATACGAAGGCCTCGTCACCAAGTCACCGATGAACCTCCAAGGCCCCGATCTAGGTAGATCCTCCAGATCTTGGGTATCAATAGGTGAGATGAGCATTGGAAGAAAGCCACCCCAACCAAGGGTAGAAGAAGAAAGTAAAAGGCCTCCGTCAAGGTGTGCGAAGGATTGAGCGGTGGGTGGGGACCCCCTTTGAAACTGGAGGAATAGGAGCCCCCCTCTGAAGTCGCAGTAGATGTAGATGCCCCCTCGGAGGGTAAAGAAAGATCATCCCCCTCTGAATCCCCCTCTTAGGTAGATAGGGAATCCAAAAACTCATGAATCATGGACTCCGAAAATTCTGAGGATGAAGGAAGTGCCACCGATTGTGCCGAAGAAGATATCTAGGATAGTGAAAAACTCCCAAAGGTGGCTTCTCAAACCTAAGTAGGCGAGGGTGAAGCGTGGGGCTCAGACTGAGCATTGAGTAGGCAACAATAGCTTCTTCTCAATGGAGTGGACCGGAAAGCCAAAGAAGATGAAAGAGTCGAGCAGCCACTGTCTCTCGAAGAAGCAAACTGATAAGGAGACGGTATCAAACAATCACTGTCTCTCGATGGAGCGAATTGCAAAACCGCGGGCCATGGTAGCCACTATACCCAAAAATAGGTGGAAGAAGACTGTCGTTGGCATTGCGATGATCTCTAGAAAGTCATAGTATCAATTGATCCTCCATGTGCTTGAAAGGACTTAGTGTGCATCGGATGGGTCTTATTGCCTTGAGTATAGTACTCTGATAGCTGATGTAGAACAATCTCTAGGGCCCAAAAAGGAGAGGTGGGAAAGGTAGTGCCGGGTGGGAGACGCGTATACTCCGGGGGGTGGAGAGCAAAGGTCGAAGTCGGCAAACATCGGTGGTGTGTCAGGTGATGCCACAGTAGGAGCACCCAGTAGTCTGGTTATCTGTTGGTGAAGAAACCATGGATACCAGTGTGCCTTGCTGAAGAAGGAAGAGGTCAACCATGAACTGAAACCAGCCTTCCTCCTCGGATAGGGTGGTAAATCCCTGATTACAACTTAATTACCGCAACAAACAATAAATGCAAATCTGAAAATACAAATTTACCTACTGATCTTGGACAATGCACACCCGATTGGCCCAAAATTGGCGTCCCTTTCGGTATTTCTTTAGCTTTATTGAAGAAAAAGTTAACTTACAATGGGATTCTCCCAATCCCTTTCGGTATTTCAACTCCCCTTTGCTGTCCAAAGTCCAGCAAGTCTTCAATCTATTTTGCCCCTTGATTCGGGCACTCAATTGGCCTTCACCCACTTCATAGACGATGGAAATGCCCCAAATTCAATGGTTGGCTAATCCTCCACTTGAATTCAGCTGAAATTCACCTTCAGCCTTGTTGAATCCAAGTCTTGGAGCTTCCAATTTCTCGCACGCTTCCCAAAGCTGCTACTAAATCCTAATTTCTGCTGTAAATTAAGGTTTACAACAGAGAAATTTGCAATTTCTCGGCCTCCAAGGGTCCAAATGCTGAGATTTTCGGAGCAAAGCTGTGAAATGGCTAGGAGATGAGAGGGGAAATTCAGAGTTTTGTCGCAAAGAATGACTGAAAATCAGTCAAGTGCAGCTACTGCCCTACCACAACAGCATGTAGATGCAAAGAACTGAAGAAAATCAGTCATTTACTGCTGCTGCCCTGGCTAAACAGCCTGTAGATGCTATCTCGTGCTGTTGATTGGTCTTCTTTTGCCTCTGGCTGCCTTCAAAAGGTCCTCCAATGGCTGCAAATCAGACCAGCAGCCTCCCCTCCCTCTCTCTTGCAGGCTGAATTTATAGAAATGCCTCTCTCCAGCCTCTAAAGGTGTTTTTCAGTCTTGCATGGGCATTATCCACAAGTGGCAGCCTTCCCAAATGGTTTTTTCAGCATTTTCCATAATTAAATATTAATTTTCAGCCTTAGAATACTGAAAATTAATCTAATAATTATTTCGGTGCCTTGAAAAATAATCTAACTGGCCAATAATTAAATCGGCTAGGCAACTTCCATTCCCGAGAGAGTCTCTGCGTCATCTTTGACCATCAGATTGGTGTTAGGTACCATTAAATGCCACTTCTCTCGTATCACCAACTAACACAGTACACTTATGACCAAATGGATGACCTAGGCCAACTACTAGCACCAAATACCACCAAGTACCTGTGCGGCATAATTTATAGTAACTTTTGCATTTGACATCCCGTGATTTCTTCGGGTCTCGGGCTCATAAATTTACTTTAACCCCAGTTGCACCTCACATGTGCATCATTTACTTAATAATGTGATTAAAAATTAATCCACATGTTAAGTGAGGTTTCAAAAATACATGTCCTCATGACACGAACCATGAACTGCAATGTCCGCCTCAAGGGCTAAGAGGGCAATGGAAGGGTTGGAAGTGAGCTACCACTGGGAGGAGGATGCGACCAGCAATAAGAGGTTGCAACCAGTAGAAAAACGTAGGTGAGGAGAGAGAAATACTAAAAACGCAGGCTACAGAAGAGAGAAAACAGCAAACGCAGGCAGTGGAGAGGAAATTTGCTACGACATGCTAAGAGAAAATCTGATGCATTAGACTGAGGAGAGAAAAAAACAGCAGTGACAACGAGGGGAGAGAAAATCTGCTATGACAGGCTGAGGAGAGAGAAAATCTGCAGCCAGGCTACAGAGAACAGCCGCCAGCAGCAGAAAACAACAAACACAGGAGGGAGCAGCCGCCAGTTAGGATGTTCATGCAACGGAAAAAGAGAAGTGGATGCCGAACCCGCCAGGTCTTTGCCTTCACTAGAGTGGAAGATCTTTGCCGCTATTTGAGCAAATCCAACTCTGATACCATGTCAAAAGATGACATACCAGCGAGGCAGTAGGTTTTGCGGGGAGGAACACAGAGTGAACTCAGTAAACACTGAGAAGAGAAGAGAAGAGAGAAGAAATTTTGATGAATGGAATGATGAAGATCTGAAACATGGAGTGAATGTGATACAAGGGAACAAGGGTGCCGTAGCACAAGGAAGATGATGAAGACAGCCACAAACCACTAACCGCAATGTCCTCCTGAAGGGATGTGAGGGCAATGGAGAGGCTAGAGGTAAAAGGTAACTGACTGAATGAATCAACCGTGAAGAATGAGTAACAGAGACAGCTATAAATAGGCAAGAGATTGTCTAGGGTGGCGCCCGGAGGGAGGGCGTCGGCTATCTAGGGTGGCGCCCCACTGTGGGTGCCCAGCCCCTTTTTGGGGCTGTCCACTGTGAAACCCTAAATGAAAAAAGCAAAACCCTAAATGCAAAACGCAGAATGTAGAACTGCGGGTGAAGGGTTTCTCAACACCTATCTCTTTTAATTGTTCTTTGTGCTCCAATACAAGTGGAGCTAACTTCTCCCATAAAATAGTGTTCGGAGTCCTAGAAATAAGCAAATCGTTATAATCTATAGAAGGCGTCGTACTTGAGAGATGGAAGATGAGGGATAAGAATCATCATTGCACACACTGCTGCTGCTGTGAGAGAGAGAGGTGTTAGCAGATATGTCACATGGTTGAGAGTCGATGCATGCCAAAGAGGACTGGGCACATTCTAGATATTTTAGGCTTTTTTTTTGTCATTTTGATGGTGTTTATAGCATTTATTGCTGGCCCATCTGACATCATTTGTGGCATTATTTCAGCCTATTTATTAGGCACTTCTCCTCCATAGTTATTATTATCATGCATCATCTATCATTCATCATCTCACTGGATTTGGTGGAGGGAGAGGAGCAGATGCCAATGCCTTCACAGTCAGTGACTCTCGTTGGTTCTCTACTATCTCATATCTTGGTATATGGATTCCATTTCCCGAGCATCTCTTTGCTTTTGAGTTCTCTATTCAATGTTCTTTTCTTTTGCAATGTTTCTCTTTCTCTTTCCTTTGTCTCTTGTGTTCAGCAGTCTATTACAGCAATTTTCCACGCTTCCATCATTGCATCCACTTTTGA
Source organism: Lygodium microphyllum (assembly GCF_053477565.2). NCBI lineage: Eukaryota > Viridiplantae > Streptophyta > Polypodiopsida > Schizaeales > Lygodiaceae > Lygodium > Lygodium microphyllum. Next base: position 99,914,792 of record NC_141153.1, on the reverse strand, counting down.
CAAGAGGCCATCTCAGTCTATAATATCTCATGGTCTAGAAAGAAGTGAAGAAGTCACATATCTACCATCTCAAACTCCTTATTAAGTGTCTTCTTAGTCTGCCAAATCATTTGGCCATTGTCATCTATCAAAATGAGATCATCCACATAGAGCTTGAACATTGTGTACCTTTGCGTGGTGCGGGTAGCTTAATTGCCTTACTTGTCATTGAAACACTTCAGCTGTGCTATGGACTTAAAGGTTTGGACCAAAAGTAGATCTCCCTAATACCCAAACTTCTCCCAAAGAAAAGAGTCTAATCTTCTCATTCCACGCACATGGAGCCTGCTTAAGGCAATCTCCAAATCTATACACCTTACCATCAAAAGATAAGAACACAAAAGGCTGCTCAACATAGATCTCCTCCCCAAATTACCATCAAGAAAGGCTGACTTAACATCCAACTGATATACCTGCCATCTCCTATTAATGCTGAGTGAGCCAAACTAAAGGAGGGTCATAGCTGTAACTAGCCACAGCAGGTATTGACATGCATGAAGGAGAAAGCCTTAGTATTTTCTTTCCTGAATTATTCAAATTCATGGTTTTTGCTGAGAACTAAGCTGCTTCCAACCCCATCCATTTCTCCAATTTCATTGGAGCATGGACACAATTTCAAAATTCGTACCAACCAAGCATTGGAGGCAGCCCTTCATCCCTTTACACAGGAATGAAGACTAAAACCAGCAGAGTTCGTCATAATATTTCATTGCTGTTTGGTTTATGATTTGATACTTCTCAAGTGACTAACTGCTTGTCAGTACCATACACCTGTTGTTACACATGGATACTTATACACAGTTTTATGATTTCAAGTGGCAGTGCTTGTCATATGATCATATAAGGCATAAATTGAAGAACTGACTTAGCAATGTGAGATGCACCTATGAGCACTCAGCAAGCTCGTACTCAAATGGATGGTGAGAAATTTTGAGAACTGCATTAATACAGCAAATGCACACATAACATACACCTGCTTGGTGTAGTAAGCATCACAACATGAAATCAGCAGCCACACCATACACAAATAGGATCAAAAGCTTGGAATTTGATATTCGGAACTTACCTTAATACATTAAGGCATTCGAATGTGGCTGTATCAAAGAGCCTAACAGTAGTGTCCCCACAAGTAGTTGCCAGCAATTTGCTATATGGAGAGAAAACAACCCGTTTCACCTCCCCACCATGGTCCTCAAGCACTTCCAACACATTCCCGGTTCGAAGATCCCATACACGACAGGTCTTGTCATCACTTCCAGTAGCCAAAATGTTACCAGAGTTGTCAAAATCAACACCTATGACATCTTCTAGATGTCCCCTCAAAGTACGAATGCTTTCTGCAGAACGTGGATCCCACAATTTCGCTGTTAAGTCAAATGAAGCAGTTGCCAGTAAATGACCTTGCGGCTGGAAGCAAACACCATACACTCCATGGCGGTGACCCTGAAAACCAAAAAATTAATAAGCACAAGAATTGCCCTTCAGATCTGCAAAGAGACAAACTACTACTCAGAAACATTAGCATCCACATGCTTCATAAGTAATGTATAGTAAGAAGAGAAAGAAATTAATCAAAACTATCTTTTTCTAAAATGCCAATAAATCGTACTGGAAATCACTGGCCAGATTACCCTCAAACTCGTTACACATGTTCCCTTCTCTGCATCCCAAATTTTGCTTGTCATATCGTCAGACGCAGTTGCAAGGAGATGTGTACCATTTTTAAATGCAAGCCCATTCACCTATCACCAAATGCGGAAAGGAATTAGCTTCAAATTCTACAATTCTGGCACAGCATCCTCTGCTTAACCTTCCATAGTCTGTAAGCACTAAATGCAACTGCTTGTCCCAAAGAAGATAAATTCGAGGATGCTAAGGGTTGCAAGGTGCACAAATTTACATAGTGATTCACCATCGATTGCCAGCAAAATTTGAACACATTTCAAGTCACATGCATCGACTAGCACAAGCCCTGATAACATGACTCCTTTGGGCACATCTGTACCTTGTTAACGGAGGACTACAATTTTGAGGTGCTGCATGGCAATGTAAATAAAATCATGAACACCCATGAGGCAACATCAACAAAGATATGAATAGATTATGTCCAAGTGCTTGCAATCTAATCATAAGTATAAAATGGAAGAGCTGATTCACTATTGCACACTGGAGTTGAGTATGGGTTCAGCCTTAGTTTGGCATGCCTAACAAAAGGTTTGATTTTTTTGGCTACATGTACAAACTCATGGTAGTGATGATCAATGGCAGACAATTTAGTCAGAAAACCTTATCAATGCGAACAGTTGTGTGCAACTTCAAGCATCAAATCCATCCGTCAGATCAGAACCATCACTCAGGCCAGTTACATTTTTGCTGTGTGCTGATTATCCGGTCAGGAATGTCAGCTTAGCCTTGTTTGCTGTCTTTGGAATCATCACATGACAGAAGCTCCATCATAAGGCATACCATTAATCAAGCAAAGCTGTCAACAGGAAAATTTTCCTGGATACAACTGGACAAAGCTGGAACTGCTAGATGGAGAGGTGGAGAGGCTGCAGGTCAGGGGGGAACCAATTCCTGACCAATGAAAGTCAAATAACTGCTTGACCAATCAATCGAACCAACCCATGAGTTGGCTTTCCTTTTCCCTATAAAGAAGTGTCCCTCTGAAGCATGGCTCTCTGTCCTTGTCCTCCACTTCCTATATCAGGACCTATTCGTAGTACTTTTGTTTAGAAAAGTAAGCTCTCTTGATTCCATGACTGTAAGTGTATGTGAAAAAGGGGGAAGAAATAAAAGCATATGCACCTGCACATGTACACAGAAGGATGCCTACAAGGTAAAGGTCTTTCATGTGTATTACTGTCAATTTTCACATCTTATTTTTGTTAAACAAAACCACACCTGGAGCTATTGCAATGCACTGATTCACAGTAAACTTTGAAGTAAGCATCAGTTGTCTTACCCAGTCAGAGGGAATAGAGAGAAGCTGAAGAACATGGCAGACAAAAAACTGTAAAAAGAGGAAAAGGGAAGCCAGGCACCTCATCTGTGTGACCTTCTAGAACACAGAGGCATACTCCATTTTCTGCGTTCCAAAGTCGGCAAGTATGATCCGAACTTACTGTTCCCACAACATTGCGCTTGGATGGTGAAAACTTCACAGCATATAGACCTAGATCATGGCCCGATAGAACAGCTACCTCTTCCTCTAAATGTACATCATAGACTTTACATGAATGATCCCATGATGCTGTTGCCACGAGATTTCCTGTTGGATTGACAGCTATGCCATGTACTGGGCCTGAGTGCATGTTAAATGTATGCACCAACTCCCATTTGTTGGCTTGCAGCCTCTCCATGACTTTCTCGGGGGGTTTTGGATAAGCCTTTCCAATTCCAGCATCCAACCCAATATAGCTCTGTTCTGTGCTCACACGAGCTAAAGGGGATAGTTCAAAATCACCATTGCGATAGCTGGGAGGAGCATCTCCTAACAGCCAAGAATCCCAGTGGTCATGTTGTTTGTCAAGATCCCCAGTGGCAAATGGCAAAGCTCGCCGCCGTGACATAGCACATGACCTCCCATTCAAAGCATTCCGCAAGGCCATGTTCTCCTCCGTTAGCCTTTGGAGCTGCCCTAGAAGCTCCTGTTTTGTTTTATCAAGTCGAGCTACCTGCACCTTGAGCTTAGCCCGTTCAATCATCACCTGTTGCCAGCGCTCCGCTACCTTCCCCAATACAAATCTGACATGAACATCTTCATCATCTCCGTGATGCCTTTGACCGGAGTCTGCTTCACGGTCACTTGAACTTTTTACTTCAAGTGATCTTCCACCCTCTCCATTTTCTGCCCCTGATGAACTGCTTGCCCTTGTCGCCAGTGAATACTCTCTCTGATGGCTCTCAGAAGGGTGCCCTGCACCATTGTAAGTAGCATCCCCTGGCAGGTCGACCTTGTCATCCCCCAATTCAAAAGGTGATGACTGAAGGCCTGCATCCTGATCATACAGGGCAATGAGCGATGAAATGCCTTCAACGCAGTACCGGCAGACAGGACACGAGGAGTCGCTGCGAAACCAGGTGGTGGCACAGGGCTGGCAGAAGACATGTCCACAGGGAGTGATGCGGGCATGCATGCCAGAAGGTCCCTGGGAAGCATTCTCGAAGCAAATCTTGCAGGTAAGCCCCATGATTAAGGCAAGATGTCTTCTGTCCAGAGCTGAGGGGCAGCCATACCTAACATCCAAGCAGCAGAATATGTGTGGAAGGACGCCATGTCTGGACCTGAACACTAGACTGGGCAATGCGAGATGAGGCAAGGATCGATTTTCCGACCTGCCGATTGCTAGTGAGAAGGTGAAGGGAGTGTTTTGCTGATTTGTTAAAGCTCCAGCCTCGCGACGGGGCCGGGGGGGCCGGGGCCGGGGGGGAGGGGGAGGGGTGTTTCCTCAGGGTGTGGGGTAGTGGTCTTCCATGCCCCTTGTCTCGCTGATGATGTTTGTTGCTTTTTGCCTTTTGTGCGTGATGTTATTTTCTGCTGCGGACGTGCGCATGACGACCAAGACAAAAGACGGAAACGACGAAAAGACGAGACGGAGAGTCCTTTAGCCTCTCATCATTGTGCCTTCATTTCAGAGATTTCTCACTTATTAGGCATACAACGTTAGACCCAAGACACACGCAAGTAAATTCTGCCTATGCAAGTTGATGTCCTCCGGTGAACTTGACATGGGTGTGGTGTACTTAACTAAGTGAATTTGATTGCTAGAACTCACGAAAGTTGATGGAGTATCCTCAAAAATGAGGGTTCTTTGTGAACTTGTCATAGTTTATAGGAGGTCCAAGGTGGTGAAGAAGGTTCTCTCTCTCTCTCTCTCTCTCTCTCTCTCTCTCTCTCTCTCTCTCTCTCTCTCTAAGGTTTGTTGTCTCCCTAGTGGCAAGGCCAAACAATGGGGTCATCTCAATTTCTCTCTCCTTTTCAATGTCAAATATGGCAAGGTCAGTCACAAGTCAACATTTGCATGGCTAAAACACTCCATACTCTTAAAGGCATCATGTGCAAGTCAATCTTGGACATGTAAGGCCTCGTAGAAACTTAGAGGGGTTTAGTTTGGCAGTTTACCAAGGATCTAGAAATTGCTCGTTCAGTATGTGAAATGCCAATGCTTCATCCCACGGAGAGAGAGAGAGAGAGAGAGAGAGAGAGAGAGAGAGAGTGTGTGTGTGTGTGTGTGTGTGTGTGTGTGTGTGCACATGTTTGTGAGAGCAAAAATAGTTGTTTCCATTAGTGGACACACTCTCGTGACCTCCTACTCTTGAGAGAGGACATGGCTCTCCTATATAGATGAGAAGGAGATTTCATCAATTGAAAGAAAATATGAATGGGTGAGAGATATGAAGGAGTTTGAGTGGTAGTGTCTTTTATCTCTATGATTGCATCATCTTGAATCTCCTAGAGCATGATCCTCTTGTCATTCCAATTGTTGAGATAGATTGGCCACAAAGTGAACACTGCACACTTTTGCCTACAATCAAAGGTGGAGGGCTTCAATTGCATTGCTAATCCCAAGATAAGGCTACCAATTTTTTTGCTATTATTACACAATAATGAGCTCTCTTCATCGGCATCACTTCTTTTCGCTTTGCCTTTGTGACCGAGTATTCTTCTCTCAAGTCCATTTCAATACTCCCATTACCCCTACTCATGAGTCTCTTTCTTTTTGGATGGAAAACAACAAAATTGGTGTATCAATGAAAGGAGAGCAAAAAGGGAGGGAGGTATTTGTAGCTTTTTATCTAAAAGCTTAACCTTAACCTTAAGTTATTACAATTTTATCAAGATTAGGTTGCACAATTGGATTTCAGTTTAATTTATTTTATTAGCAGTATACTGGTAATTATACTCAAGGTTGCTTGTTGGTGCCACATGTCCTCTTCTTTGTGTTATCAAATGTTTTATCCTTGCCTTTTGCCACAATATGGCTTCATGTTGACTAAGTGATAGAGAGCACCCTGGATTGGATATCTAAGAGGATGGCTATTGCATCAAATGGGTCCATCTTGGAAATAACTATGTATGCAACTTTGTTATATCACTATCAGAGCTCATGCTCAATTGCCAAGACCCACAAATCGCTTCATGTTTCAAGCATTTCAAGCCAAGTGCAATGGCTACCTTCACATAGTCATGCACATTCTCACACCTACAAGTGTAGTAAGCTTACCTTCATACTCAATTGAGTTACCTTCTCCCTCAAGCACTTTGATGGCTCTATTCCCTTTCTATTTGTATTGTGCCTTCACCCATACCCGTCTACATTTACAAATTGCACAGGAGGGAGCCTAGCGCTCTCTTACAAAAAATCACGGTGTGCCTTTGCATTTAAAATGTGCCTTTCTTTTTTTGCACATGCCTTGACCTTTTAATGTTGTCCTTGTGCTTTTGGCCTTTTTTCCTCCTGTTTCTTTAGTTGCCAGCCTTTTGCATTTTGCCCTGTGTCTTTTTAATTTTCTTTTTGTTTTCTTTGCACTGGGGTTAACAATTATGCATCCAAAACCCCCTCCTACTCAAGTGCCAGTCCCATGGCACTTGCCGGCACTTGTTAATGAGGACTCGGGTGGTTGAAGGGTTGCCATGTGGATCGATGATGGGGCTTTGTGGAGAAGAAGCATCACAAAATAAATGTGAGGTTGTGGAGGCCGAGAGTAGATTGAGGGGGTGACAAGGGCCTCCAAAGTCGGTGGTCGATCACGCGGATTGTCGAATGTGCCTGAAAAGGAAAAGGAAGTGCACTACCTAGGGAGTGTGCTCACCTCACCGTGCAGTGCAGGGTGTCTATGGGAATGAAATTGGGAGTTGGGCCGAACCTTAGGGAAGCCTATGGTGTTGTCCCATACTTGAGGACCCAGTTTGTATACAAGGGGAGGTGTTGTGGTGTGTGGCTTAGGGAGACAGGTCGCGCAAACTCCTTAGGTGTATCCTGCCCTTGATATGCCCTAAGTGTGAAGTGGGGGGATAGGAAGGGTTGGGGGGTTATGCATGGAGCCAGCCAACCAAGGCCACTAGACGCACCTAACTTGAGAACCCCTAGGCAAAGTGTTTGTGGCACTCCAATGTTACATGAGAAAGCTCTTTGTTCCTTTCCTTTTGCTTTGCGTGGGTCTTTTCTTTGTTTTGTTTTGTTTTTTTTTATAGATAGATTGGGAGAGAGCACGCTAGACATAATCCTAAAGCTCTTCAATAGCTACATTTTGAGGGGGGCGAAGAGATTTACTAAATGCATGGCTTTGCATGTAGCCCTTTTGGTTAATTCTCACATTAAGAGGAGTAGTAGAGAGGAAAGGATGATTACACTTTGAGAACTTGCTGTCACTCATGACTTCCAAAAGGCTCATGCAAAAGCTGTAAAGAGAGCAGTCCTTAACATCAGGTGGGTCATTGCACAGATGTCTATCCCTGCATTGATATCAAAATAGGGGGGTGGTAGGCGCTCTTCTTGGGCTACAGGTTTTTATTTTAGTAGGATTTGCAAGAGGCAAAGGTAATTACAAGTGGTAAGGAAAGTGGGGTCATGACATGTAGTGAACTCATCCAAGAAGTGAGTGATGGAGGATTGGAGGTCTTGTGCCCAAAGGTCAAGCATTCTTTAGGGTTGGAGGCATTGATATTGTAGATCAAAGGGAACTCATACTTGCCATGCTTTTTCTGATCAAAATCCACATTATGGCGCCTTGGAAAAAAGCCATGTAGGTGGGGTCATCCCTTTCGTATGGTAGTGTCTTACAAAAATCCATCCATGTCTCAAAATTGTTATCTCGGATCTTTCGGTGCCATTTAGGTTGGGATTCATAGTCGTTGACTTTTCTTGGGTCTTCCATGACCTTATCCTCCTAGTATTTTGCAAGCTCTCTTCTGCATAATGCGGGATTTTTAACCCTCTCATCTAGCCATTACTTTCCTAGCCTCTTTGAGAGCTAGATGGCTCCTTCAACCACTTGTGGAGGCATCACTTGATTCAGGACAGAAGAATTCAAATTCAAATGGCCTAAACCCATTCTTCCACTACTCCCAATGGTTCAATTCATGTGCCCAATTGATAGGCTATTGTTCCTCAATTTGCAACATCTGGGCATCAAGCACTTATTGTGGTCTAGCATTCAACTTCCTCTTTGTGAGTTCAGCCAACTCCCTGTGTTTCCTTCCGGCCTTAATCATTCTTTTTGCAGTGGTAGGATCTTCTTCTTGTTGCCCTTTTGCTTCCATTAATGGAGGTGGGGGCGGGCTTTGTTCACCTAGGTTGTCCCTCGGTGCCATCAAGTTGCTCAAAATTGAGCCCTTCTTCCCTTGGTGGTTCTACTTGGGCCACTGTGGTTGGCTACTCACTCAGTGCTCTTGCTCTCCAATTCCAAGTTGCTCTAACTCTTCTCTCGAGAGCCATGCTTGCATCAAAAGTTGCCTTTGTTACATCAAGGGTGTTGGTTCTTGGGGTATGCTCTTGGAGCCCATACCTTATGCCTCTCCTTGAGATCTCCAACTTCCTCTTTAGCCCTGAAAGGGAGTGACGGATCGAAGGTTGGATCCAACTTCTTCTTGTAGCCCTAAAAGGGAGAGCAAGAGCAAGAAAGGGAGAGACTAGAAATGGGAACTCCAACAGTCACAATGTGTGACCGGGCCTTCCTTTATTCAAACTGTCTCTAAAAGAATAAAGAATAAAGTGACGGTGACGGGCACCCGCCACCTGCAGTGTGCAGTGGTGGTGACTATTAGTATAGTAATACATAGGCGGCTAGGCAGAGACGCCTCTACCCCCAACAACCTCCCACTTAAAGGCGAATCTGCCCTAGTGAGGAGTGAAAAGAAAAAGAAAAAAGACAGTACAACATGTACACATGTACAACAAGATGAGGAAAGATGACATCCCATCCCATGCCCATCAACCTCTTGAGGAAGGCAAAGCGCTCTGTAGAGAGGCTTTTCGTGAGCATATCTACGGGATTCTGGTTAGTTGAGATCTTGACAAGATCAACAGACTTGCCCTCAACGACCCCACGTATGAAGTGATACATGACCTCAATGTGTTTCGTCTTCGCATGGAAGACCGGATTCTTGGCTAACTGAATAGCACTCATAGAATCCGAATGTAGTGTAGGGATAGTATCAATACCAAAGTCAGTAACCAAACGACCCAACCAAATGGCCTCCTTGCAAGCCTCAGTGGCTGCAACATACTCAGCCTCTGTAGTAGAAAGGGCCGTGCATTTCTGCACCCTAGACATCCAAGAAACAGCACCTCCAGCATATGTGAATACATAGCCAGAACTGCACTTCCTACTATCTGCATGTCCTGCATAATCAGAGTCAGTGTACCCCACGACTCCTGTATCCTGGCTGCCATAGTATAAGCACATATCTGCAGTGCCCTTCAGGTACCTTATGATACCCTTCACGGCATCCCAATGCTTCTTGCAAGGTGTAGGCATGTAGCGTGCCACAACACCAATTGCAAAGGCAATATCTGGACGAGTGGCTATCATGGCATACATAAGACTGCCCATTGCGGATGCATAGGGAATCTTGGCCATCTCAGCCCTCTGCTCATCTGTCTGTGGACAATCAGCCTGTGATACCTTCACATAAGAAGGCAATGGACAGCCAATAGGCTTTACGTCCTGCATGCGGAAGCGCTCAAGGACTTTATGAATGTACTCCCTCTATGACAAGTAGAGGAGTCCCTGATGCCTGTCACGTCTAATGCCCATGCCAATCTAGCCTTGTATACTGGCTTGGGGTGTCCAAGGGTACTTTTTGGCTTGTACACCCACTTGCATGGCAAAGCCTTCTTGCCCGTAGACAAGGAAACCAAATCCCAAGTGTCATTCTTATGCAAGGAATCTATCTTAGATTGCATAGTCCTCTCCCAAGAGTGATTGTCACCCCTGCGCATAGCCTCATCATAAGTGAAAGGCTCTCCTGCATCTGTAACCAAGACATAATGCATCGAGGGCTGAAATCTATCAAGTGGACGTCTGTCTCTAGTAGACCGTCTCACTATAGGCTCTGCTACCTGCCCAACTGCCTGTCCAACACCCAGACCACGAGCATCTATTGCAGCTGTAGGCTGTCCAACTGGCTGTGCGGGAGCTCTCGACTCCTCCTGAAATATGACCCTGTGGATCTCAACAACTCTCTCAGGCTGCCGATGCATCTTGTCTTCATGGAAGACTACATCATGACTGCGAATGACTTTCCGCGCCTACGGATCCCAAAGATGGTAACCCATCTCACTTGCATCCCCATAACCAAGGAAAATGCATTAGACACTCTTAGGATCCAGCTTACTTCTCTTGTCCTTGGGCACATGGCAAAATGCCTCACCTCCAAAGACATGGAGATACTCATAAGAGGGAGGTTTTCCAGTCCATACCTCCTCTGCAACCTAGAAATCCAAACCACTAGAAGGTGATCTGTTTATGACATGCACAGCTGTACTAATTGCCTCAGCCCAAAAGCTCTGTGGTAGGCCTGCGTGGCTAAGCATACTACGTACACGCTCCTGGATGGTTCTATTCATCCGCTCAGCCAAACCATTCTGGGGGGGGTGTAGGGGGCGGTCAACTGACGCTTAATACCCCTCTCATCACATAACTGCTCAAAAGCATGTGAGACATACTCACCCCCATTATCTGTCCTTAGGCATTTTAGCCTATACCCAGACTGGTTCTCAACCAATGCAAGCCATCTCTGAAACACAGCCAAGACATCGGATTTCAGCTTAATGGGATAAGCCCAAACTTTCCGTGAAAAATCATCTATGAACGTAACAAAATACTTTGCACCACCCATAGACTGACAAGGCATGGGCCCACAGACATCCGAATGTACCAATGCCAAGGGCTCACTCATGCGTGGCCTACCAGACTTCTTATGTATAGACCTAGTCTGCCTGCCATAAAGACAATGCTCACATGAATCAAAACATGCATAATCAAGGGGCGGTAAGTATTGCAAACTAGAAAGCATTTTCATTCCCTTCAAAGACATATGGCCCAAACGGGAATGCTAAAGAGATACATGTGGGATAGAACCCACAGACAAAACATGATCAAGAGAAGAAGCGGATACAATCAAGGGATATACATTTGTTGTCCCTTGAAGCGTAAAATGTGTAAAGGAAGTCATACATTAAGGGAACAAAGAAGAAGTCATATGATGCCATATCGCTGACTAGGTTTCCATGAATGCAACATTGTTAGGGTGTTACACATTTGTTGCTACTTGTAGTCTCTTGCAATCACCCATGGAGTGTATGGATGAAATTAAGCCAAAGATTGTGAATTGCTTGTGGACTTCTCCAATGCCTTACTTGCAATAGAATGGCATCCCATTATCTCATGGCAGTGGAGACCTTGGTGTAGGCTATGTCTTGTGTCATGGGGATTAGGGAATTGAATGATTTAATGTCTCTAGCTAAGGTTGTGGAAAGTTTCAACACTTTCAAGTTGAAAGGGCTTAGGAATGGGCAGGTTTGATACTTGGCAGTCAACTATGTTTGGGAGCCATGCAAGGTTGTGTAAGGCCATTTTGGGCTGATCAAAGGTGGGAGAAATTATTTATGGGCAGAGAAACAATAGCTAGACCATCTAGACACCAAGACGAGTGGTTTGGTGGAACCAAAGCTGCTGCCCACCAAGTACTAGTGAAAGTACATAATTTCAGAGTGTTTCAGTATGAAAAATCCATGTCAATCCATACATACATGCTTGCTGTAATAAATTTCAGATTTCAGTAAAAGAGAGCTAACAGTGCCAAAATTGGATCCCAAGGCAATCAAATACTGCCAAGACCAAAGCCAGCATCATGCAGGCATAGCATAAGCATATGATGGTCGATAAGCATGAATCCAACACCCAAGTATGTCATACAAACATCTGCCAGTGAGTAGGCACACCCCCCAAGCAACATGGCAAAGTGTTCCTGCCACTACCAAAACTTGACACAAGTAGGTGTCAATTCACAAAGATACGGATCCAAAATTGAGACTTAGCTCATAAGCATACAGTGAACTAAGACATATGATGTATCATCCCAAAAGGTAAGAAGTCCTAAAGTCTCAAGTCTCTGTAACTGCTTAATAGCATGTAACGGCTCAATGCATAAAAGTACCACTTGCTCAATGTCTGATAAGCATTAAAGAATGCTCCCACTGGCACAAAAGCCGTATGTACGAGCTCAAGAGCTCAAGCCAAGGCAAGACACAATGCCAATGACATAAGTCCAAGACAATACATCAATAGTACATCCCGAACATGTAGGCGGTAGAGCATCCGTATGTAGCATCCATAAGCATGTAAGACATCAAGTACTTCCCAATATACAACTCTGGCAAGCCAATAAATAGCTCAAGTAAGCTTCGAGAATCCAAGGTCAAGCCAAGACCGAGCTCCAGTAGTAATAGGCTCCAAACAATGTAACTAGCATGTAGTAATGGCATAGGCTAAGCATGTCAAGACTGGTCAGACATAAGCAACATACATGCCATAAGTACATCCAAGACGGAGCATCCAAATGCTTTGCAAAGCGAGCTCAAGCTCAACCGACGATCCCAAATCAAAACCAAGCTCTATGTCGAGCCCCAAGTGTCAATACATCACCATATATGTCCGAAACATAGCCCAAAAAGCATAGGCATAAGTATACATGAGTAAAATGACTTCAGCCCAACTGTGTACAGTAGTGATTTACTGTTCAAAACTAAGAATTTCAGCACCAAAATTAGCTCCAAATGGTTGCCAAACAATAGGCATACATTCCCCTAACATTCGAGCATCAAACGGGACCAACCGGGCATCAAATGACAATGCCAAACAAGCTGTAGCATCAAATGTTAGTGTAACACTGTCATAAAGTGCATGTGGACTGTTATGACAGTCCCAAAATAGTGTTAAATCAGTCTAAATGCTATGCCAACACATCAACTATCAAAGCATGTTCATATGCCCGAAATGGAGCCTTTCCAAGTGCCAATGGAGGGGGAGAGCTGTTGTTGTGACTGTCAATGCTGAAGACACATATGGGAGGGCTGTGTGATTCTGCCAACTGTAAATGCTGGTCCTGGGGTTGCAAAAAATGGTGGCCAAGCTTCGGAGGGGTCCGGTTAAAGCCAAGGAAGGCCTCAAACAAGCTTCAACAAGTCTTGTTCAAAGGCAAGTGAGATATGAAGCAAGGGAGCTTCAATGGTGGCTGCCCCAATCTTGTTTATAGCTTGTGAGACCTGAGAACTGAAGTAAACCCTGAAGAAAATGATCAAATACCTCTGATGTAATGCCCTGAAGGTGCCCAACAATGCCGGGAAGGTGCTTGGGAAGCCAGGGAGTGACGGGAGCTCGAAGGAGTCGGATATGGCTGCCGGGAAGGAGACCCAATGCAAGTAGGGAGTCGATGGGATGTTGAGAATGCCACGAACCAAGCTCAAGAATCGGAAAGCAAAGCTCTGATACCAGTTGAAAGGGAGCAACGGATGGAAGGTTGGACTCGAGAGCTATGGCGGGAGAGCAAGAGCAAGAAAGGGAGAGACTAGAAATGGGAACTCCAACATTCAAAATGTGTGATCGGGCCTTCCTTTATTCAAACTGTCACTAAAAGAATAAAAAATAAAGTGACGGTGACGGGCACCCTCCACCTGCAGTATGCAGTCGCGATGACTGTCAGTGTAATAATACAAGGGCGGCTAGGCGGAGACGCCTTTACCCCCAACAAGCCCTTCCACGGAGTCCTCATCTCCAGCCTGAGTTACATGAAGTATTGTGTTCAGGAAGGCATGTTGTTGGACTTCTAGCTCTGCCTCCATTGCTTCAGCCCTTGCTTCAGCCATGATTCTCTCACTCTCTATTAGGGTAAGGCATTTGGCTAGGTCTCCAACCCTTTCAAGATTCCTCCCTTCCCAGGCCTTGGCCTTCTCCTCCATCTTTCCTTGACTCTAGCCTAACTCTTGTGATAGCATTGTCACCACTTCCTCTTATTCTCCAGGTTGCCAACATCTTCTTCGTATCTTGTTTTTGACAATTCAACTCATCTTTCATTTGTTTCTACTCTTGGAGGGTCCCAAGGAGTTGGTTTTCCGCCTCTAACAACCTTTTAGTTGACACCTCGTCTTTTGGTGCCCTAGCCTCTTACAGTTCCTTCAATAGCAATAGTTGTTCCTTTTGTCGTCTCTCCTTATGGAACTCAATATGGGCCTATGTCTTCACCCTTTTCAGCTCCTTGACGAGCTCATCTCTGAGGTTCTTTAGTTGTTCAAGGTGCTCTGGCATGTCCGTTGGCCCATGTATGATGCTTGGAAAGTCCATTTCTAGCCCAATTTTGCCCTCTACCTTCTCCACTTTGAGTTCCTTTGCACTCTCAGCTTCCTTCTCCACCTTCACTTCCTTCCTTACTTCTAGTTCCTTCTTTAGACTATTCAGCTGCCTCTGATAGATGGTTATCTACTTTGTCTTCTATAGTTAGTAGGTAGCAAACTCATCCTTCTCAATCTTTAACTCTGCCAACATAGCGGCCTTCTTGCCTTCATCTTTTTGAGTTGGCCTAGGAGCTTATGTACATATTCATCATAGTTGGTTACTGCTGGTATGGCTAATGGCATGGATGTTGTCGATGCTTCGACCTTGGACTTCTTTGGGTCTTTTCTAGATCCTATGTCCACAACAGTAGGTCTCTTTGTCCATATCATTGGGGCTTTCACCACTTGGTGCTCAGCCAAGCTACTTCATTGCGTTTAGTAGGTACTGCACCCAAGCTACCATGTTGGTTTGGTCCACTCCCGCTTCAGAGGTCTCCTAGGTGGTGGCACACTTGGCAATCAAGGTTGGTGGTGGTGGGTACATGGGGGCCTTTCCTTTGCCTGACACAATGGTCCCTTGAGCTCTTTCGTCTGTTGTAGTAATGGAGCTTGGCTCATCACCTAGGCTTCTCCTTGTCAACTCTTGTGCAGGAGGCTTGCTCTACCAACAACCTCAAGGCTAGGGCCATTTGCTCATCATCTTCTCTCTTAGCCTTTCCTTCTATTTGCTTCCTTTTTGTTTCTCTTCTGCCCTTATGGACTTCTCTTTCCACCTTTCTTAGTCACTCCTCTTCTTCTTCTTGCTTCTTTTTTCGTTCATCTTCTAACTCTTTCGACTCCTATGCAACTTCTAATTCTTTGTCTCCTTCTATTGTGGTTTTCTTCTTCTTCCATGGGATATTTAACTTGATTTTTCCTTTTTCTCCTTGGCTCGATGGGACTAAGCCCTCCTTCCCTTCCCCACTACTAGTTCTCTCACTCAAAGCCTCTTATTGCTGTCGAGCTTAGAGTAGGGCGTCCTTCTTTTTTGTAGCTTGCTCTGCTTCTTCTTTCTACACTCTCATGGCCTCTTCATCCCCAAGTTTCTAGTGGAGAAAGAGTTTGGGCTGCTCATCTTTATGGGTGATTGCACATGTGATTCGTGGGATGGTGAGCGCTTGGGAGTTTCTTCCACCACTTATTGTCTTTCTATCTCCAACGGCCTCTTGGATGATGGTAGTGAGCACACCTCCAACCTCTACATCGAAGGCCTTTGTTGCTGGCTTCTTCCTTGTCGTCTCCGCTGCTATGGAAGCGAAAGACTCCCCACTTGCTGCTTTAGCTCCTATGGATGCGGGTCATAACGTGTTCCTCTATGGTCGATTGCAACCGATGACCAATACTCTGAACGAGGTAGGAGCCACATAGGTTAGATCGTACATAGGGGTTTTGATTACCCGTCTTTGCTCGGCATTGCTCATAAATTGGTAGCCCTCTTATTCCCATTGGAGACAAAGAGTTACCATTTATGCACAAAAGAAGAGTCACAATTGGCTAGATTTTTTAGCTCTTCTAGCTCTTGGGTTGTTGGAAAGAGTTTGCTCATGCTATAGGATGTGATCGGCCATTGTTTGCGAGCTTCCTCTCAAGAGATCTTGTTGGTAATCAATTCCTTTGCTACCGTGGGAACCTTGACAAACATGAATTCATATTCTTCCCAGGTACATAGCAAGGAGCATACATCTGTTGCTAACGGCTTGTCTAGGAGGCCTAAGTCCAGATGTTCATAGCTCCTAGCTAATATGGTGAAGGTAGCATCCAATCATCTAATACAAGTCACTAAGTCATTCCCCGTATTCGTGGCTAGCTCCAAGGCCAAGGCGAGGATAGATCTACACTCATAGGAGGGTCTGAGGCCTGCGAGAGGTTGGAGTAGATAACTTAGGAACTAATGCCTACTTCGTGGATTGGTCAATAGGGTGTTTGGGGGCCACTTGTACAATGGGTTGGACTTGGGGCTCAGGTGATGTGCTGCTTTCTGCTTGTGGAGTAGTCAGGACACTGGGAGTGTTAGGTTGAGTTAGTCTAGGGGCAGCTGGTTGTGGTTTTGGTCGATAGACTCATTGAGGCTCGATGGGTTTGGTGCTTTTTGAGTCAATTGGTTTCTCATTCCTGACTAGCTTTCTATTGTGTGGAGATGGGTTGAAGGGCCTAGATTGAGGGGCATGTGTGCCGCTTGTAGTCTTGGGCAACCAAATCCAATTGTTGCCTTCGTAGTAGCCTTGAGTGCGCAATAGGTCTTTGGGTACCCATCGTGGCTTGATCATTCGTTTGCTTCTGTAGCGCCAACTTTGTGTCCTAGGCCTAATGTTGGGGGTAAAGGCACCTTTGCCTAGCCATTCGTGTATTACTACATTGATAGTACCCACACTTGCACACTACAGGCGGCAGATACCCATCACTGCCACTTCATTCTTTATTCTTTCAGTTACATTTGAATAAAGAGAAGGCTAGTCACACATTGTGACTGTTGGAGTTCCCACATTTGGAGATTCTCTCTCTCTCTCACTCTTGCTCCTGCTCCTGCTCCTTCCACCATATCTCTTGCTCATGCTTGTGCTTCCACTTTAGGGCTCACCTCCCTTCAATTGGCATCAAAGCCTTCTTCTTCACAAGCTCTGGCACACTCTAAGCTTCCATTCAGATACTTATAGCAATCATCTCTTTGTTGACAGCCATAGCCACTCCATTCGAGCTTCATATAGTCGGTTGTATTTTTCTTGGGCACTCTTTGAGCCTTCTCAAGCAAGTATTGGAGTAGCCTCCCATAGCCCTTGCCATGTTGGTGTGGCATTAGGTTGCGTGGAATAGGCCCTTTTTTAGCAGTAGCTCGCGTTTTTATCTCCTATAACATATCTTCTTCATTGGGTAGTTATACAAGCATTTATACACTAGGTTGGTGCTTTCCATCGATCCTTCCATCTCTTGCCATTTGATTTGAGAGTTAAACTTCAAATTTGGATTGTTACAATAGTCTAGAGTCTATCATAAAATATGGTAGCACTTATCTTTGATATCTACACTCATTGCCATTGGTTGGATGATGCCCAGTTCTATTGATGCTTATATATTGGGGGATGCTATGTCATTGCTTGGAGTTGATTTTGGACTGATTTAACCACTTCATTTACTCTATTTTGGCTAAGGCTTGCTGGCTAGAGATACATGGCAACACCTTGTTTGATGCTTCTATGGTCAGCTTTATTGGTCTTATGATGCCCATTTATGCTAGGGTGATGTCTACATGTACAGGAATGGTATGCCTATGTTATGGGTTGGATTTGGAGTTGATTTTTGGTACTAAAAAA
Source organism: Lygodium microphyllum (assembly GCF_053477565.2). Classification (NCBI taxonomy): domain Eukaryota; kingdom Viridiplantae; phylum Streptophyta; class Polypodiopsida; order Schizaeales; family Lygodiaceae; genus Lygodium; species Lygodium microphyllum. The sequence goes on along the minus strand of NC_141153.1, from coordinate 99,897,067 downwards.
GCTTAATTTAATAGTGTATTCACTATTGTATACAAATAGGGGTGAACCTCTTTTAACATGGATTTTATATGCCTATTTCTCTTGGCTATGATTCAGGTGTTCTATATGCAGTACTGATGTCTACCATTGATGCTAGTACACTGGTATATAATATACCCATGATTTAGAGGACTGATTTACTCAGTTTGACAATGAATTTACTACTGTAACAACCATGACTGAAGCCTATTTGGTCAGTATATGCTTTGCCTATTGCTTACAAGTGCTTCCCAGTGATTGATTTGACCATACGGATGTATATGGAGGTTGAAAAATGCTTTGTTTTGGTTTCAAAATGCTTTTGAGCAGTGGTTAAGCTCTATTTTGGTCTACACTAACTAGCATTAGACTACAATTGGCATTCTTTGTGACAATTTATGCCTATTGTCTATGCTTGACATCTAGGCTTCATGCTTTGATGCTTATGTCCGAAATGGATGCTACTTAGAATGTCTATGTCTGACCGACATTTGGGACTTCATCTGTGATTACATATGAGAATTTTGGAGATCTTGGACACTCTATTTGGTTGCCAGCTACTCGACTTTGAAAGCTTCAATGCTTTATGCTTTATGGGCTTGAGCTACTTTGGGATTTTACGCTCCAGATGTATCCTACTTGGATGTCAGATATTTGATGATATGTACTTGATGTATTTGAGTAGTGTTTGCTCCATCTACATCTGATTTTCCTTCTAGTGGGAGATTCTAGCCTATTTGGATGTACATAGAGCCTTGGCTTTGCAATTGAGCTTAAGATCATGGGACATTGACATGTATCTACTTTCTTTATGATTCATGTATGCAATTCATGCTTAATGGGCTAATCTGACACTACTCTTGATTAGGCACCTATCTCTGTCATGGTCTTGTCAGTTATGTATGCATCTTGAATGGCTCTATATTGAGCTTTACTTACACTACTCTATCAGTTGTGCCTGTGCTTGGTCTCTTTTGTTACCCCGAGACTTGTTATGTGCATGAGTTTTATGTCTATGAGATGTACCTTGTTTGACACCCTACTTGGTTGATAGTTCTTAGTGCCCATTGCTCTTTTTTACTTAATGTTAGATGTATTTGCTTCATGGCAGTTGCAATTGGTCACCTATCAGTGATAGCTCCATTTTTGGCTTCTTTTACCTACTGCTGTGATTTATTACAACAAGCTGCAAATTGTAGACTATGAGCATTTATTGAGGGAAATCACTATTATTTGACCCCCTTTTGGTCATATTTGGTGGACAGCTAGTCATTTTATCGAATTTTCTTATTTTCAGCTTGTTTTTTACGATAGTTTTGGCTTGTTCCCTGCTAATTACAGTAGCCTATTTTCTACATGGTCTACCTTTGTTTACTCATTATGGCTAGTCATCCCAAAGGTACGGCTTTGTTTAACATTGCCAGGTTAGATGGCACCAACTATGGCTACTGGAATTCTCAAATATGGCAGGTTTTGTGTAGAAACTGAAGATTAAGCCACTAAGAAACAAGGGTATTAAACCCGAGAACACGGATGATAATGACTGGGCTGATTTATATGCACTATGCAAGTTCACTATCATTTTATCACTCTCTAAAGAGGTCCACAATAATGTTATTGAAGATGAAGATTAGAGTGCATGGAATCTATGGGAAAAGATTCAAGAACTTTATGCAAAGTAGAGCCTTACTTCACAGATGTATTGGCTTAAACAATTGATGGATCTCCGCATGAAGGAGGGGACTCACTTTAGCCACTTTCATTCTATCATGAAGAATATGCTTCAACAGGGTATCAAGTTTCAGGTTAATTTGCATCCTTTGTTCCTGCTTGGCACTTTACCTAAGTCTTAGGATGTATTTCGCACTGTGATCTATACCAACAAACTTGATGGGCTAAAATTGAAAGATGTAGAGAGTGCTCTTTTGACTGAATAAATTAATAGGAAAAACAATGATGCTTCCCGCAATTCACATGCTTTATCCATTAGAGGTAGCAGAAGTGGCAAGAAAGATAATGATCATCATGGGAAGGACTCTTAGAAGTCCCAGTCTAAGTCACATGGACGTAGCAAGTCTCGTGGATGTAAGCCTGATCTTACATGTCATTATTGTGGGAAAGCAGGACACATACGGTTGTAGTGCCATAAGATGCGCGATGACAAGTGCAAAGAGAAAGTGCAAGAGAGATCCAATGATTGCAGTATTATACCTACAAAGTCTAGCGTAAAGATTGAGGAGATAAATGTCATGCAACATGAGAAGTATGATGGTGACTATATATTAGCAGCCTCTTCGTGTGATGCTTCTCAGCTAACCAAGGCTCAGTCTATGCATGCATAGTGTTGGCTCTTGGATTCGGGTGTGTCTTTTCATGTGAACACCTACTATCGTAGTGTATCTGGTTCTATGTGCTTAGGTAATGATCAATCTCTTGGTATTGTTGGCATTGGTGATGTCACTCTACAGTTTTCCTCTAGTAGCACTTTTGTTTTGCATAATATAGGTCATATACCCGCACTGACTAAAAGCCTTATGTCTGTTGGGTAGCTTGATGATATAGGTTATCATATATGCTTTGGTGATTTTGCAAGGAAGATAACTCATGGCAGGCTTATTCTTGCAAAAGGTGCCAAGTCTCTAGTAGCCTCTACCCCTTGCTTGTATCTGGTACTATTGGCCATGTTTTGTTAGTGGGTTCTACCCCACATGTATCTCTCTGGCATGCTTGTCTTGGATGTATGTTGCTTAAGGGAATGAAAATGCTTAGTGATTTTCTATATCTTTTGCCTTTTGACTACTTGCATTTTGAGTCATGTGATCATTGTTTATATGTCACACAGACTAGAAATTCATATAAAAAGTCTGGTATTCTATGCATGGGCGAGCCTTTAGCTCTTGTACATTCAGATGTATGTGGACCCATGCCCTATCAATCACATTAGGGGGTGCGAAGTACTTTGTCACATTTATTAATGATTATTCACGTAAGGTTTGGGCTTATCCCATAAAGTTAAATCTGATGTCTTGGCCGTCTTCAAGTGTTGGCTTGCTCTCATGGAGAATTAGTTTGGACATAGGCTGAAATGCCTAATGATAGATAATGGGGATGAGTACGTCTCATGTACCTTTAAGTAGTTTTGTGACGAGTGGGGTATTAAGCATTAGTTGACTGCCCCTTATACCCCTCCCCAGAATGGTATGGTTGAGCACATGAATAGGACTATCCTGGAGAGGGTCGACAATATGCTTAGCCAAGTAGGCTCACCACAACATTTTTGGGTTGAGGTAGTCTTCTCTATTGCGTGCATCTCATTAATAGGCCACCTTGCAGTGGTATTGACTTTTAGGTTGCAGAGGAGGTATGGACAGGAAATCCTCCCTCATATGCTCATTTGCGTGTCTTTAGATGTCAAACCTTCTGCCATGTGCCCAATGACCAACGCAATAAGCTAGACCTAAAAAGTGAGAAATGCATTTTCCTTGGCTATGGAGATGCAAGTGAGATGGGTTACCATCTTTGGGATCCGTAGCAAGCGTAGAAAGTCATCTGCAACCATGATGGCCTTCCATAGAGACAAGATGCATAGGCAACCTAAAAAAGTTGTTTAGATACATAGGGTTATCTTTCAGGAGGAGCTCCATGCTCCTGCATAACTAGCTAGATAGCCAGCACCAGCAACAACTGATGCTCATGGCTACGATGTTAGATAGGATGTTGGACAAGTAGCATAGCCCACCTTGAGGCATTCTACTAGAGATAGACGATCTCCTGAACATTATATGCCCTCCAAGGATTATGTCTTGGTTACAAATGCACGAGGACCTCTCACCTATGATGAGGCTATGCGCAAGGGTGATTGTCACTCTTGGGAGAGGGCTATTGAGTTTGATATTGACTCATTGCATAAGAATCATATGTGGGACCTAGTTTCCTTGCCTAATGGCAAGAAGGCTTTGCCTTGCAAGTGGGTGTATAAGTTGAAAAGTACCCTTGGCCACCCCAAGTTGGCATACAAGGCTAGATTGGTTGCTAAGGGTTTTAAGGAAAAACATGGTGTTGACTTTGATGAAGTTTTTTCTCCTGTGGTCAAGATAACTACCCTGCACTTAGTCCTGGCTTTGATTGCCTAGCTTGACTTGGATCTTTATCAATTGGATGTCAAGACGACTTTCTTACATGGGGACTTGCATGATGAGATATACATGGAGTAGCCTAAGGGTTTTGCAGAGCTTGGTAAGGAGCACCTAGAGTGCAGATTGAGGAAGAGTCTTTATGGTGGTCTAAAGCAGGCACCTAGGGAATGGTACCACAAGTTTGATGCTTTTATGTAGTCACAGGGCTATAGTCATAGTGATATAGATCCATGCTTGTACACGAAGAAAGCCCATGATGGTTCATTATTGATTTTGGTACTCTATGTAGATGACATGCTTTTAGTAGGGAAAGCTCATGATGATGAGCTAGATGCTCTTAAGGCTCGACTCAAAAACAGCTTTGAGATGAAAGATCTAGAATAGGCCTCTCATATATTGATATGCACATAATGTGTGACAGGTCTTAGGGACTACTCTATTTGTCACAAAAGAAGTATATCCATAAATTCCTTGAGCACTTCCATATGCAGGATATGAAGCCTATTGGTTGTCCAACCATTGCCTTCTCATGTGAAGATATCACAAGCCAATTGTCTGCAAATAGATGAGTAGAAGGTTGAGATGGCCAAGACTCCCTATGCATCCACAGTGGGCAATCTTATGTATGCTATGATAGCCATCCATCCAGATATTGCTTTTGCAAACTGTATTGTGGCATGTTATATGGCTACACCTAGCAAGAGACATTGGGATGCCGTAAAAGGTATCGTGAGGTACTAAAGGGCATTGTTGATATGTGCATTTGTTATGGCGACCAGGATATAAGAGTTGTGATTGACTTTGATTATATAGGACATGTAGACAGTAGGAAGTCCACTTCTGGCTATGTGTTCACTTTTGCTGGAGATGTTGTTTTATGGATGTCTAGGGTGCAAAAATGCATGACCCTTTCCATTACAGAGGATGGGTATGTTGTAACCTGAGGCTTGCAAGGAGGCCATCTAGTTAGGCAGTTTGGTGACCTTGGAATGACTGATGTTATCCCTACACTGCATTCGTATTCTCTGAGAGTTAGGTGAGAATCTGGTCTTCCATGCGAAGATAAAACACATTGAGGTGAGGTATCACTTCATTCGTGAGGTCGTTGAGGACAGGACTATTGGTCTTGTCAAGAACTTGACTGACCAAGAATCCTACAAACTTGCTCACGAAAAGTCTCTCAACAGAGCGTTTTGCCTTTCTTAGGAAGATGATGGGCATAGCATGAGATGGCATCTTTCCTCATCTTGTTGTACTTAAGTACCTTCTTTTTTTCCCCTTCTCGGTGAGGCAAATTCGCCTTTAAGTGGGAGGTTGTTGGGGGTAAAGGCGCCTCTACCTAGCCGCTTGTGTATTACTACACTAACAGTACCCACATTATTAACCCTCAAACGAACAAGGTGAAAAAGTCGAAAAATCTAAAGTAGAAGACAAAGCCAAGGCAAAAGTGAAACAAAAGACGAAGGCGCGCGAAGAAGAATCTGGAAACACGAGAAGTGCAGAAAAGTCCTAAATCAAAGAGGAAGGCACACAAGAGGAGTGCAAGTTAATACTTGTGTAAAAGAGCACAAGGCGCACCGGGATTTATTTTAAAGAGCGCTGGGCTCTCACCTGTGAAATTTGTAAATGTAGACAGGTGATGGAAAGGAAGCTAGAAAGATAGGAGGACAATGGAAAAAAGGGCCTAGATCATGGCCGGCCATGTAAAAAAGGGGATAATGGGATGACCGCCCAAATGGGATTTAGAGTTTTGTATATAAAGTTGAAAAGTGAATGAGAAGCTCATTCTTGTGTGTGGCCAAAAGTGGCTCTCCTCCTCCTCCTCTTCTTCTTCTTCTTCTTCTTCTTCTTGCCTTGCTTGAGCTTGTGCTTGAGAGAGGGAGTGTGAGAGAGTGAGAGAATGAGTGTGTGAGGGTGAGGGATCGGGGAGGAGAAGCTCTCCATCTTCTCCTCTCTTCTTCTCTTCTCTTCTCTTCTCTTATCTTGCTCGCGACAATGGAGCTTGGAGTGGGGAGCTTGAGGATGGAGCTCACTTGAAGCTTTGCACTTGGATCGTGGAGCTACCGAAGTGCTCGAGAGAGGAGGTAACTCGATTGGGCATGGAGGTAAGCTCACTGCACCCATAGAGATGGATGTCGCGTCGGCTATGTGAGAGGTAGCCATTAGTGCTAAGCAATAAGCGGTCCGTGGGTTTTGGCGGTTGAGCGAGAGCCCCCATATTTTGGTTCCGTTGCCAGGACCAACAGATTCAAGCCTTGAGCATTTGCGTGCTTCGAATCGAGCATCAAAGTAAGGGTTTTTCCCGAACCGGTGCTTGAGGTAGATAGGTAGGAAGTGAGGGATTTTGAAGAGGTATTCGATCTCCTTAGTAAGTAGGTTTTTGGTTTTTTGGATTGGGGAAAGCATGTTGGAGTAGTGTAGGCATTTTTCTTGTGATTTGGATGCATTAGGGTAGGAAAAAACAAACAAAAACAAAGGAAAATAAGCAATAGGGTTTCTGCTGTCATAACAGGGCATAAGGGTTTGATTCGTTTCCCGATTTGCATTTTGGAGTTTATTTGCTATTCTAGGTATATATAACTCTTCCCCTCCACCCATAGCTTTGATTTGGAGGTGTGTGCGATAGGTCGTGGCCTAAGTCGTGTGATTTGAGTGATTTATTGTTATGTCGGCCAAAATCGAGCCACGTTCGGTCAATCCAAGTGATGGTGATTTTTGGGCCGAGTCCCAGAATCGGCCCTCAGCCCATTACCACTATGACGCCAACCACTCGGATCACTCAACTCGGACGCGTTGAAATTCGACCCTTGACCCACGCGACTCGGACACCCATTGCTTGGCCCATCCGAATCGACCATTTGGACCAACTTGGCATTCGGCCCACCTAACTTGGCCCTCGGCTGTTTGGCCCAAACCCATTTGGATGAACCACTCGGCCCTCGGCCCAGTTGATTTGGCCCACTACCATTCGACCACTCGGCCCTCGGACAACCACAATTCGAACTGGTCAAATTTGACATTTGGACCAGTTACATTTGGCCCTTTCTCATTCGGCCACTCGACCCTCGAACAACCACAATTCGAACTGGCCGAATTTGACATTTGGACCAGTTACATTCGGCCCTTTCTTATTCGGCCCTCGGCCCATTTGGATGGGCTGAATCGGACATTCAGCCCTTGCAATTCAGACCTGCTGGGCCTAACTTGGATTTTTTTTAAAAAAATTTAACAGGTAACCCCTGAAATCGGTATGGAGCCAAAAGCACATCATAGATCTATCACTGGGTTGAAATCTAGAGCAAGTAGTTTAAAACTTGTCTTTCAAATCGCACATGGTGTTTACTGTAACAGCCTGCGGGTTGGGGGGGACTACTCCCCTGAGACCCCCGCACAGGGTGCTCTACCCCCTCTTCACCTCCCCAAAGTAGGTTGGAGAAAAAACGCAAACCGTGATAGGTCCTCCAAATTAGATCCTAATGTAGTAATGGCTCTACACAAGCATGGATTCTCACTTGCAAAAGAGCAACCAAAAGCCCATACCCGAACAAAGACAAATAGAGACCCTAGAACCTTAATGGGCCAATTTAGCCTATAAGGGCAAAAAGGCCATACCACAAAAACATGTCTAGATTGCATCCGGACTGTATCCAGTCAAAGCAGAATGCAACAACCTCAAGCTACAATTGTGAGGATGACTAGACATGTGACAGTCTTGAAGATAGATGCACCTTGAATGACACTACACAGATGACCCAAGAAATCAGTGGAGAGTCCACATCTGGCCGTGTAATTGGGGACTCAAAGGCATGCATCAGGAGGTTGAAATTTACAAGCCAAGACCCAGAAGATAAAGACATAGTGCCGCCTGCTTATCTGAGGGTCAAACTCACCGCAAAAAGAGAGCATAGTGTCGATGCTCTCATCAATGAAGGGGCAAATTTTAATATCTTGACCTATGAAGCATGGACTCTGCTAGGCCAACCAGAGTTCACACCGACTAATGCAACTACTAGTCCATATCGGGGACACCCACAAGCACTCATAGGAAAGTGCAAAATCCTTGTAACTATTGAAATTGAAAGCTTGCATATCCTATTCCATGTTCCCCCAAATAGTGCTAGTTGTGGAAAGGAAACCCTCCTCGGACGACCTTTCAAAAGGGAGACCAAGTGTGAGGTTGATTATGTAGCACAAAGGATACACTTGACACTACCAGGTGTGTGGATAGTCACAACCTTTAGCAAGGGTGATCTCATTGAACCTCAAGGGAAAAGCAAGGAAGGTGTTGACATAATAGGCAAGCCTAGTAACGAGAGCAAGGACTTGTTAAAAGAGTTGATACAAGCACAGGTTGAACAATAGGAACCAGTGAGTGAGGCCATGCTTGAAACAAGAAGGTCAGGAGACAATGCCAAGGACAGGCTTTGGACTTACAAATATCGTAGAAGACCCCAAAAGAAGCCCAAGCCTTATAGACGAAGGTATCAATGGAGAGCCGGCACAACGTCGCGATGGATACCCCAAGCGTTGCTACATGCTCAAGGGTATTACGCAGGTAACCGATGGATTTGGGTACCAAAGCCCCCTGCTAAACCACCTCTATCAACTGAAGGTCAGATTGCATCAAAAGAAAAGAAGCACCGAAGGAAATCTAAGAGAAACTCCAGGTCTCGGGGCAAGAAACCAAACATGAGTGTTCAAAAGGAAGATCCTTAGCTTAGCATGCTTGATAAGCAGATGCCAGATGTAACCATTGAGTGTGCACAAAGACCACTAGTGCTCAAGGAGCTTTTGACTTCCCAAGAGGATGATGAGCACCACACAGGCACAACCCTACTCATAAGAAGGATGATTGCTCAACAAAGCAAAGGGCACAATCGTTTAACAGTCACGAGCAAATCTTTCAACCACCCAGTGCCAAGTCCACCTAAGAGTCCCAAATCTCCTACACCCTCTTTTCCAAAACGAAGACAGGAAGCACAACAAGAGTCATCAAGTGCAGCTGCTCAATCCCAATCTCTATCTCCATCTAAGCTTCCAAATGTCCAAGAGGTGGAACATGACACCACTCGTAGCTCTCAGTCCAAGGATATGCCTATGCAATCTAATGTGACTATATCAAGTAAGGCTCGATCTGCACAAGTGAATGCACAAAGGGAAACAAAAGACACGGCCACTTTTGATCTGCTTAAGGGCTTGACACTGCGGCCTACCAATAATGGCTAGTCTATTGAACTAGCTGTTACTACTTCTAATTAGGAACCACAGCAGTCACAACCGTTGGCCGTGACGATGCCCCTTATGAAATGTGTCCTTAGCCATTCACCGGTGGAAAAGGTATCGCAACCAATATCCTTGATACCTTTAGCATTGCTGAAGCACCTAAAGCCTAGGCTTGAGGAGAAATCTTTCAAAGAGGTGGCCAAGGAGAGGGCGCATTTGACCAATCAACCTAGCAAGGCTATTCAGCAGGCTGTAGCCATACCCCATGAGGACACACTAGAGAAAGAGAATGTTGAGGCCCAACTAAACACATCAATGGTTGACCTGGTTCAGGGTCTTGAGCCGTTAAAGGATGCACCACAATTGCCCAAGAAAAAGACAAAAAAACAACGGTAGTTGCTAGTGGCTAAAGACAACAAGAAGATTGAGACCAATAGTGCTGATGAGTTGAGGAATAAAGCAGTGAATCCATCTACCAATGAGCCCATTTCCATCTCTCCTAACAGTGGTGAAACCTTAGACACATCTGTGTGTTTTGATAAGTTAAAGCAACCATCACCATTAGCAGTTGCTTGTAACACTCAATCCACTGACAATAGAACTTGCATTGACCAATCAAGAGTGGATACAATATTGTCACAACCGGGTGACAAATCTATACCAATCGCATCTAAGGAGAACCATGATGCAATAACAATAAAGCCTCAGGAGAAACATGGAAACCTCGAGGATGTAAGCAATCCCAAAATTGACCAATCTTGCTCATCTAGGCATGAGCCCCGAGCCATGCTAAAGCCTAGGGAAACTCCTAGAACCTTGCATGAGATAGCAATCGAGCAAGCCCTCATTGAACATAGAAGCCTCACAGAATGCTTAACTGAGTTGGATGCTGAGCTCAAAGTGTTAGCACGTGTCTACATCCTAGCAAACATGGGCACATTCCTGAGGGGGCAGTTGAAAGAATACTTACCATTTCCCCTATCCTGGGAAGAGCAAGAACATCTTGACGAGCACTATGATAGGCTCCTGCATGAACACATGCGACTCATCTCTGACGAGGAAGCTGACGAACTACGCTTAACTATGACATTCAATGATGTGCTCTGCCAACCAAATCTCTTAGAGATAGAGGAACTAAAGCGACGATCAAAGAGTTGAAGTCAATTTGAAAAACATTGGTTTAAAAACCATGTTATAATGGCCAAACTACGAGCCCAGATTATGATGGTCTCAGAGGAGCGATTGGCCAAATGCCAGTCTCAAAGAGACCCAACCTATATGCTGCCAACTTCCTTTCGAGTTGTGCTGACTGCCATTCGGGGTATGGACTTAGTTGGAACTAGCCAATAGAACTCTCTGGCTGATAAGGTTCTCATTGAGGAGGAGTTACATGTTGTCAGTAGACTCGGACAAGGTACCATGCTACTAGATGTTGCAAAATATCTATTGTTATTGAGTAAGCTGCCACGAGTACTGGATGTGTGTGTCACACTCCAGTACAATCCTAAGTTCTACAATTGGTTTTTATCCTTACGAAGTGACATGGATTCGTAAATATGTACATAAATAAACAATGAGTTTTGTGACCCTGTATATATAATATCAACACACATAAGCAATGATTGTCGAGCGCAAGGAGAAGAGTTGAGATCCTCAGGCCCTCCTCTCACCACACGTCTAGAAGTCGTGTGACCATTCCCGCCTCCAAGTGGAGGGCATGCAACCCTCATTACCGCCATAGGAAACCTTGACCAACATGTCTGATGGCGTAGACAAGGTGCCATCTCCTTCTGTACACCTTTTCCCTTTTTGGTCTATCCTTTCGGGGACGAGCCCTGCTCCACTCCATCACAACCAGTCCATGCAACTTAGCATAAGCCAAGATCTGCTAATGGCTGGAATACACTCCGCAGTCGAAGCAAGATAGATATCATCACGGGGGCTATCCCTCTAAAACAAACACTGCATGCCTTACCTCACCCCTTCTCATAAGGATAATCCACTATTTAATCCCTTTCATGTAAATAATTCTATCCTGCCTCAAAGCCTAACCTTGGTTCACATTTTGTAGATTTTCCCACAGTAGCTATCATGGAGCACACAATGCAGCTAGCATGTAAGGAAGCTCTTCTCCACAGAAGGTAGCATAAGGCACAAGCGCCTCCACAAGAGCAATATGTGCCTACCCTTAAGAGGTGAGCACCAAAAAGAGACCCTAAGTAGCATCACCCCGGACACAGGCCAAAAACTTCCCAGGCCAAGAAAGCAACAGCTCAAGGGAATGCCCGGGGGGTGGCAACCTCGGCCGTGCAAGCCCTCACCAGACTCTCGGGCACTAGGTGCTCGAAAGAGGAGAAGGTAGCTAGAAACAAGAGGTAATTTGATGAATTATTTAAAAGCATTTTTGAAACAGCTGCGGCCAAGAACTACACCATACGGGTCCCGGTCGATATCTTCCCTGCCCAGCCTGATGGGAGTCCTGCACTGGCACAGCCCCAGTCACCCCCCACCCAAATTCACCCGCCTCATACAAATAGAATAGGCCCTATGTTGTATAAGCTGCTTGCCAAATGCCATTTTGTCATAACTTTTTGTCCTTAAGTGGTTAAAGGGGCAGGCTCCCTAATTGTACAAACCTCCCTTACCTACTATTAATACATGCCACATCTTCAACAAGTGCTGATGATATGCATCGCAGTCAACACCATAGGATTTTGATAAAGTAATATCTTTTTGTGTTGCATCTGTCATTATAATTGATATATGTGACTTGCATATACTCTCACGAAGTGTCAAGTGGATATAGGACGACACATCTTTGTACGAAAGTGTTCAATGTCCAAGTCACCGCAAGACCACCAACATCATGAAGAGCCATGACGAAGCCTCATCGCCAAAAGCAAAAATCACCCTTGCCGATTGCCCACATCGCATGGCCCAAAGCATGATTAGTGGTGGCCACTCTCTCTTTCTGGGTCAAACTCTACACCTAGCACTTAACGGCAACAGCTACCTCAATTGTATCAATATCGCACGCAACAAAGGGGTTTTGCAAAATCTCCAGTGTATCTCCCCATCTCAACAACTGTTCCTCTAGCAACGAGACTAGGATACAATCATCGTTATTTGTAATATCAATTTTCACGGCCTTTGAATCTCGACATTTCCCAATCCAATTGAAAGGCTAATAGCCTCAATGTATTGCAATGGTTGTACTCATGTTATTCTTATTTAAAAAAAAAAGCATTCACAATCATAGCATGACACCTAGGGGTCCTCAAATTAGGTACACCTAGTGATCTTGGTCGGTTGGCTCCGTCCCTAGTCCCCTAGCCCTCAACACATCCCCCACAATTGTTCAGGGCACATCAAGGGCAGGACATACCTAGGGAGCTTGTCTCGCCTATGGTTAGACCTGTCACCCTAACCCATTTGCACGATTCCTTTTTGCACTCTGCCTTAGTATCATTGCAATTGATCGTGGTAAGCACCACACGAATGGCCATGAAAAGTACACTGTACTCCTCGAGCAGCCCAATAGCTACTCGCTACCAAAAGTTCGGTGTCAATGTGTTCAATTATGCTACATCGTGCTGTCACAATGCAAAGGATGTCTCATACACCTTTCTGTGTACTTCTCCTTAACATGGACAACTTTGCTTCATCCACACATTGTTATGAGGAACTAGACCCACGGTCTTCTAACTACGTAATATCTAAGTATGCACAAGCACTCACATCATATTTGCACCAAAATATATACATAGTTTGGGTCCTCAAGTGCAAGACAATACTCTCAGCTTGCTTAGAGTTCTCGATCTGTCTCCCAAACTAATCGAACTACGTCTTGTGCACCATAAAAATGTTGAGATTCAGCAATCACACTCACTAACAGCCTCTTTGTATGGAGCTTCAAGGCCAAGGATATGCAGGCTTACCTATCCCATATGCACAGTGGTGCCTACTGCAGTTTCCTACTTTCCTATAAAGCATTGTACTTGCTTCCTTTTCTTAAGCAATGATAGTACTCTTTTCTTATCAGTAAAGTGTCAGTGTCATTGTCCACATACACAAGATTGTGTTTATGAGTCCAAGTCTCAATCTTGGAACCTAATTCACTTGTGTAACAAACAGTGTCTTTGTCTTCTCCATCATAAGTTTACTCTTCTTCTTTCATCCACCATAACTAACTGCCATGTCCTAGATCCGTGTTTCTCAACATGATATCAGAGCCCAGTCAGGCATGGCTCAGCTTGGCTTAGCTCTCCTCTACTCTCTCTCAGCTCATATTAATCTCTGGTCAGCTCAGTTTCATCCCATGACTTCATCTCCCAACTCTACCTTCACTTGAGCTTCCATGGCAGCCATAGCCAGTAGCACCCTGTCAGATTGAGTCCCTTATATCTCACTCCACAGGTCAAATCTCTTGGAGTTTCCTTCTGGAAAACGTTCCCTAACTCATAAAGCTTCCTTGTATCACATCAATCCATGACATTTGGCTATCTGAAGCTCAGCATTGTGAAAATTCCCAGTCTCACTGCCATAGTCTTCAACTGTGACCTGCAGGACATACCTCCATGGAGCCTTCATATCTCTCTCTGTAGAGCATATCTTCATGAACTCTCTTCTAGACATATCTTCCTCTACTTAGGGCGCTCCCTCCTGGCACAAAAATTGTCCACATTGTTGATCAACCAGCACGGCATTGTCAAAATTCGTGGCTGCTGATGAAATCTGCGCCTGATCTGTTCGTCTGCTCTGCACGCGCCGTACATGCTATGATCTTGACGAGGAGACAGGACTTTTGAAGAGCTTGAAGTAAGCTTCATTTCTATAAAAAAGTTTTCAAAATGATCAACTACAGGTCCTGCAATCTGCAAAAAACCAGGCCCCTGTCTGAAACCCTAAACTGTCAGCCATAGCCAGTTTCATCAAAGCTCAAAAATCTCATCATTTTCTCTCTCCTGCCACTTGGAACAACCCACTGCCACTCTGATCTACTGTCCCAGCACCAAATCAAGGAGGGAAAGGACCTGAGAAGATTGAAGAAGGATCGACGACCCCGAGCAAGGAAGATTCAAGCTCAAAATCAAGTCTCTACATAGTGTGTTTTCACACTACCATTACTTGTGTCTCTTGACACATTGTAATCTACTCCACTTGTAAAATTTGAGAATCTTGGAGCTGATTTGCTACTGCTCCAGCCATCTAACATGGGAAAAGACTCTCCAAATGCTCGATTCAAGGGAGTCAGGTTTCACACCTGGCAAACCCGCATCAAGCTCATCCTGATGAAGAAGGGTCTCTGGGCCATCACAAATGGCAAAGAGAAGAAACCTCGAGATGGAGACCTTACAGTTACTTGGCAGAAGAATGATGACAAGGCACAAGCCATCATTAAGCTGGAATTGGATGATAGCTACATCCATCATGTGGATGCCTGTGACACGTCCCATGACACTTGGGACAAATTGGATACCTTATTTGGTGCACAGTCAAAGTCGTCTAAGTATGGTCTATTGATTGAATTTTTCCGACTTGATATGAAGCCTCATACATCCCTGGCATCCCATCTGAACTACATGGAAAGCCTGCTTACTCAACTTGCAGGGATAAAGCTAAAAATGGATGAAGATGTTTGTATTGGTGTCTTGTTAAAAAGTCTGCCTCCCGCCTATGATAATGTATCAACCACTCTAACCAATATGCCTGATCCTCAACTTGTTGATATTAAAGCCTCTCTGCTAGAGGAAGAAAAGAAACTTAAAAGCAAAGAAGAGCCTAGCACTTCAAAGGATGAACAAATGTTATATGTAAACAATAGATACAAAGGTAAAAAGGAACCGCTCTTCTGTGACTTCTGCAAAAGGACCGGACACACTGAGAAGTTGTGTCATGCTAGGAAGAGGTCCCAAAAGGCCTATCTTGTAGCTGTGAAAGAAGAAGAAGACCATGGACCAAAAGATGAAGATGAAGACCACCAGGATTGGAAGGACAAGACTCATCAGTCCTTCTACTCCCATTACTCTGATAGACTATTTTAAAAGCCTTGTATTTCCTTGCCCTAATGCCTCTTGCCATAAGCTTTGTAAACTCCTCATGTAACTTGGCACTATAGTCCCTGTACACTTTGTGAAGCCCCTATTACAGTCTCTGGATGTCCATCATGTTTTGGTGCCCATACTTAGCCTTTTCTGCGACAGCCTCTGGTGTCTACCATGTTTGTGGTGTGCCCACACTTTGCAGGTGGTTCTCATTATAGCCTCTACACACTTTGTGCCTTTCTAGTTGTGATTGAGGAGGGGTGTTGAGATTTAGCAATCACACTCACTAACAGCCTCTTTGTATGGAGCTTCAGGGCCAAGGACATGCAGGCTTACCTATCCCATATGCACAGTGGTGCCTACTGCAGTTTCCTACTTTCCTATAAAGCATTGTACTTGCTTCCTTTTCTTAAGCAATGATAGTACTCTTTTCTTATTAGTAAAGTGTCAATGTCATTGTCCACATACACAAGATTGTGTTTATGAGTCCAAGTCTCAATCTTGGAACCTAATTCACTTGTGTAACAAACAGTGTCTTTGTCTTCTCCATCATGAGTTTACTCTTCTTCTTTCATCCACCATAACTAACTGCCATGTCCTAGATCCGTGTTTCTCAACAAAAAAGACTAGCATTATCCCGAGGGAGAGATCACATATGAGAGGTTTACAATTACAGGTATTGAAGACTCCAATGAAAGTGTCGTTCTCCCTTTATCAACACTCAACTCTGAATTCTTATCCTTTATCACCATGCAAGCCCACTAAGAATTGTCGGCCACCGCAGAATCTCCAGAACATCAACACATGTGCCAACCCATGAGTGCAACTCCCAGCCCTATCACCAACCACATGCCCCCAACGACCTTCATCTGCACCACCACCAAAACTCCTCCACGGGGCAAACCACAACTATCCCCTTCACCCATGTCTTCGGTGCATGCAAAAGCCAGCTACCTACAACGATGAGTGCCGTGGGACTGGCACTTGTCTAGGAGGGGGATAATGTTAACCCTCAAACGAACAAGGTGGAAAAGTTGAAAAATCTAAAGCAGAAGACAACGCCAAGGCAAAAGTGAAACAGAAGACAAAGGCGCGCCAAGAAGAATTTGGAAACACGAGAAGTGCAGAAAAGTCTTAAATCAAAGAGAAAGGCTCACAAGAGGAGCGCAAGTTAATACTCATGTAAAAGAGCGCAAGGCACACCATGATTTATTTTAAAGAGCATCGGGCTCTCACCTATGCAATTTGTAAATGTAGACGGGCAGTGGAAAGGAAGCTAGGAAGATAGGAGGACAATGGGAAAAAGGGCCTAGGCCATAACCGGCCATGTAAAAAAGGGGATAAGGGGATGACTACCCAAAAGGGATTTAGGGTTTTATATATAATGTTGAAAAGTGAATGAGAAGCTCATTCTTGTGTGTGGCCAAAAGTGGCTCTCCTCTTCTTATTCTTCTTCTTCTTGTTGCTTGCTTGAGCTTATGCTTGAGAGAGGGAGTGTGAGAGAGTGAGTGTGTGAGGGTGAGGGACCAGGGAGGAGAAGCTCTCCATCTTCTCCTCTCTTCCTCTCTTCTCTTCTCTTCTCTTCTCTTGCTCGCGGGTGGCAATGGAGCTTGGAGCGAGGAGCTTGAGGACAGAGCTCCCTTGAAGCTTGCACTTGGATCGTGGAGCTACCGGAGTGATCGTGAGAGAAGGTAACTCGATTGGGCATGGAGGTAAGCTCACTACACTCATGGAGATGGATGCCACGGGCTATATGAGAGGTAGCCATTAGTGCTCGGCTTGGAACGCTTGAAGCAATAGGTGGTCCGTGGGTCTTGGCAGTTGAGCGCTTACACACTTTGAATCCATTTTGATTCCATTGCCGGGACTAACGGATTCAAGCCTTGAGCGCTTACGCACTTTGAATCAAGCATCGAAGTAAGGGTTTTCCTCGAACCGGTGCTTGAGGTAGATAGGTAGGAAGCGAGGGAGTTTGAAGAGGTATTCAATCTCCTTAGCAAGTAGGTTTTTGGTTTTTTGGATTTGGGAAAGCATGTTGGAGTAGTATAGGTATTTTTCTTGTGATTTGGATGCATTAGGGTAGGAAAAAACGAAGAAAAACAAAGGAAAATAAGCAATAGGATTTTTGTTGTCATAACAAGGCATAAGGGTTTGATTCATTTGTCGATTTGCATTTTGGAGTTTATTTGCTATTCTAGGTATATGTAACTCTTCCCCTCCACCCGTAGCTTTGATCTAGAGGTGCGTGCGATAGGCCGTGGCCTAAGTCGTGTGATTTGAGTGATTTATTGTTACGCCGGCCAAAATCACGCTGCATTCAGCCAGTCCGAGTGATGACGATTCTAGGCCGAGTCCCAAAATCGGCCCTTGGTCCATACCACTCGGACCACTCAATTTGGACGCATCGAAATTTGGCCCTCGGCCCACTCAACTCGGACACCCACCGCTCGCCCCTTCGAATCGACCATTCAAACCAACTTGGCATTCAGCCCACCTGGCTTGGCCCTCGACCGTTTGGCCCAATCCCATTCGAATGAACCATTCGGCCCTTGGCCTGGTCGATTCAGCTCACTACCGTTCGGCCACTCGGCCCTTAGACAACCACAATTTGGACTGGCCGAATTTGACATTCGGACCCGTTACATTCGGCCCTCGGTCCATTCGGTCTCCTCAATAGAGGTTGCTATTTTGCACTTTCCTAGCAGTGAGTAGGACTATCCCCCAAATGGGTTGAGTTTAGTGTTAGTAGGATGTAATTAGGATTAGGGTCCAATGATAGTGTGTAAGGATATTAAAGTCAACTCCCTTGTCAATAAGTGCATCAAAGGCATGTGTCTTTTGGGCAGTCTTAGTGATATACTAGGTAGGCATGTGCTATTGCTTTCTCATCCTCGTTCCTCTATCTCGGTGATAGTGTCTACTCTTACATTCACTGGTGGTTTAAGCATTGGAGGCTCAAACAATGGATGTGTTGGAGGGTATCAAGGACCAAGCAAATACATCTATGTACTCTCATAGGAGAGCTACAAGATCAGCCTTCTCTTGCTCAATTAGGTCGTCAACTATGAACATGAGTCAAGGCTTTTGCCCTTCCCCTGCCAAGTTTTCTCATAGGAGAGCTATAAGATCGGCCTTCTCTTGCTCAATTAGGTCGTCAATGATGAACATGAGTCAAGGCTTTTTCCCTTCCCCTGCCAAGTTGACTTTCTTAATCTTAGCAGGCCCTTTTATTGGTTCATTTGCTTGCCCTTGCCTCTTAGCTCCTAATAAGATCATTATACCCTGTCTCCCTTTTTGAACTTTGTGAAGCACTTAGGTAGGTCTTGGGGCTTCTATTGTTCTTTGGCTTTCGACCCCTTTGGCTGCTTTCTCTTTTCCTCCTTCAACCACTTGCACCTTAGGTGGATTGGTAGGTCCCCTTTGGTATGTTTGGTCTTAAGTGGTCGGGGTATTTCTGGGTCACTCTTAAAACTCACTTTTGACTCAGAGTTAAACTCACAACCTTCGCTAGAAGAAGGAGTTTCCCATGGTGGTTGCAACTCTGAGGCTGATTTTGTTTTAAGGAGTGGTGCGGTACTTGGTTGAACTAATCCAGCTTGCTCAAAGTCTATCACTCCTAGGTGGTCCAACCAAGTGTAGTCACATTCCATTCTGAAGAGTCCTCTTTTGATCATAAAGACATTGGCTTTTTGTGGCTTGAAGTCTACTCATATATGTTTAATCACCCGATCATCCATGCCATACTCTATTGTCTTGGTCTCTTCACTTTCCTCATTTGTAGAGTAGTAGTGTTTATACTTGTCATCTGAATCATTTCCTTCTAACTCTTCATCGTCTCCTAGGTTTCTATTCTCATCCTTCTTCTCATCTGTGATCAGTGTGTCCAATTGTACATTAGGTTCAAGTCGTGCACTTTGGTCCACCCCCACTTTGGCTCATCTATGAGATCCTTGAGGAGTTTGAGATTGGTAGTTGGGTTACTTACTAGCCATCTTGTCAAGTATTCAAGGATCCCTTGGAGCTCGAGTTTGTTAGAGACAGAATGTGGAAAGGGACTGGTGTTGGTTGTCTGCTAGAGCTCTTGGCCATCATGCAACATGGTATTGATGGTAGGACCTTACCGTTCAATAATTGAGATGTTGTGGCTTTATGGGACTCACTAATTATCCTTGCAGCCTGTTTATAATCCTCTTCGTCAGAACGATAGGTCAAATGGTGGCTAGCACATGCATCCAATCCCGCTCGTCTCTTGGGGCAAGGGATATACTTTGTTAGTGGCTCATAAGAATTCTAACCTGTGAATCTCCTTTCAAGATAACAGAGATGGCATCTAGGTCGATCATCGTGGTCTTCTAGGTATCCATCTTGACTCTTATAGCCTCCAATCTATTGCCTAAGAATATGAGACCGTTGCCCTAATCTTCTATTACTCGTGCATTTTTCATCTAGGGTCGGCCTAGCAGGATGTCGTAGTCCACTCCCTTCATGACTATGAAGTTCGGACTCCGGCTACCTTCAAGGGCTAGTCTTTTAGTATCCTATAAATGGCCTAGCTTTCATTCCATTGGCCTAGTGTGACATTAAACCTTTGCGGTCTCCACAAGTGAATTACCCCAAGCCTGTAGGACTGCATGGCAAAGTACGCTAACTGCTGCTCTTGTGTCTATGATCCCCTTTCTGATAATGCCCCCTAATGTTATAACAAGTAGGAATGCATGCATTTCCATGCCTTTTCAAAAGGCATTCATGTGTAAGAACTTAGACACTGAGTTTTGGATCAAGCTAGTCGGACACTCTAAGCTCATTTGGTCTTTCTACCCGTTGCTTCAGCAGTTGCCATAAGGCTGAATTCTGCCTAGAAGCAATTCTCCCAAAGATAGAGTCACGGGGGCTGATATCAATGTCGTGAGCAAGTTGCCAATCACCTGATTTTCATTAGACTCTACACTCTTTTGCCAATAATCTTAGGCAGCCTACCTGCTTATGATGTCTAGGCTCTATTTATGCGGTGCTACGTGGGGTGTAGATGCGTCTCTTGATCTTAACTAAGTAGGCAAGACTGGTGTGCTCACACTAAGAGAGCTCATTGATCTTGTTTTTGATAATGGATTTCACATCATTTAGGTGCACTTGGGCTTCTCTCACCCACTTATTGAACTTATCAACCACTTCTAATTGGTGCCTTGGATCAGGATATTCTCCAATCTTAACACTTTCCCTTTCTGCTATCTTAGGAGCAAATGTCTGTGCTTTTGCATCCGTGACTTGCTTCCCCTTTGGTAACATGGTGGTACTATTTGTCTTAAGCATAATTTTTGTCTCAGTCCTCTTTCTCCTTCTTCTACACTTTTTCTTCCCTATTTAAGTTGCATTGAGGTTGCTAGGTTTAGGTAATGAAATACTGACATGATCTGTGTGTGCTCAGGTCATGACATTCAACAAAATCGGCATGGTTTCATCATCAAGTGTCTCAACTCTGAATAGCTTCAATGGTACGGATGGCACGATAGACGAACTAGTGGAAGATTTTTGCCTAGGGCCCTTGATGTACAAGTGTGTGATTCCACACTCAGGGCATCTCAAGTCAGCCTTGTCTTGATAAGTTTGCATCCTTTCGAGGCATTGAGATGAGATGTGCACTGGGTGATCGCAAGTCCAGCATGCGATGGGTTCTTGGTTTTGTCCTCTTAGACCTTTACCTCTTCCCTTGCCCAATGCTATCACCAACACTAGTTTGCAATCCATCAAGATGGGATTACCCTCTTCATTGTATGAGACAGAAGAGTTTACATATCGTCCTCATTTGGCTCGTCTACATAATGTATTGGAGCTTCCTGTGGTGGATGGGTTACAATGGGTCCAGGTGGTCTAACTATCCCTGTGGGGTTGATATCCATCCTAGGGATAGCTGGCTTTGAATCATTATATCCTAGGGGTTGATATCCATCCATGGAAGATGTGACATTCATTGAGAAGTTTCCAGACATGATCAAGTGGGAGATCGTGAGAAGAAGCTTCAGGAGTTGTGGTCAGTGGAAGTTCACGAAAACAAGAAAGAAAAGAGTTGGAATTTGTTCGTGGATGCTCAATAGTAGGACACGTGGGACACATGGTGCACTGACAATCTACTGTTTGTCCAATTCGCAACCCACTGGAAGTTGGTGGATAGAGTATTCTTCACAACATACACTATTGAAACCATCAGAAGCTGGCATTACTATGATGATGGCACAACAATGATTCTCAGAAGAATGAGTTTTGATACCTTTAGAACGGAATACCTTCCTCTCTATAGTGGTTTGAAAGTTGAATTCAAAGACATAGGAAAGCAAGAAGTAGAAGAAATGTTAGCCATAGAGTCCGCTAGAGACTGAAGCCCCCTCTAATTCTGTTCTGTTGAGTACATACCCAACTAGTTGGAGCCAACCCCTTGATGAATGACGTAATCAAGAGGCAAGCACTAGAACAAGTCCAGAGGCATGTGAGAAGAGAGAAGGCAAAAATCAAGGCCGAGAACAAGCTTGCAGCAGAAGCCTCCTTTGATGCCCTAAAAGCACTCTTTATAGAAGTCCCCATGGCAACTTAAGGTCCCCTTTCTAGTCAAATATGTCTTGGAAATATTGATGACATGCTAGCAAATGTAGTCCCATTACCCGTTTTAAAGGAAAAGTACAATGAAGACCCTGATCTTCATGTAGCAGAGTTTATGGTAGCATGTGTGACTAACAATGCATGAATCTTTGAGCATTGGTTAGCAATATTCTCCACCATTTTCAAAGACATGGCATTTGAGTGGTATGAGAGACAAGCAACATGAACTTTTGGCACACGGGACGACCTGAAGTTAGCTTTCCTAACTAAATTCAGACGTGAGGGTTTTGAAGAGCAGATGTGAGAGGAGTTCATGAACTTAAGTCAGTCCTCTGGCGAAAGAGTAGAAGCTTATGTCTCACGAATGGAATCCATATTGAAGAGATGGACCAACCATCATTTGGGTGAAGGCATCCAGAAGAGAGTTTTCCTCAGAGGCCTACAACTAGAAGTTTGCAAGTTCGTGGAATTGAGAAGACAAGTTAATTTGCAAGCTGTAGTGGAAGGCGCAAGACTATATGACAAAGTTGAAGCAAAGTTTTCAATGACCTCAGGAAGAGGAGTCTTACCTCCTTCCATGCCAGGAATGGTATACCCATCAAATGTAGTCCTAGGGATAGTTCCCTACCCCTACCCCCAGATGCAAACAATGCCGCAGTACAGTGCACCTAATCCACAGTAGCTACAGACAACAATGCCTCAAATAATGATTCAACCACAATAATAGTGACCCCAAATAGTTCCTCAAATAGTGACTCAACAACTGTGGAATCCTACCCATTGGAATCAACAACCCCAAGACTCAATAGGAGCTTTGAATCAGAACTAAAACAAAGGATCCCTTAGATCAACCCAAACAGTATATGTAGTAATCACAGAAGCTTCCCAAAACCCTACTACAAGTACTCCAGGAGGTGAAAATCTGAAGGACTACCTATCCAATTCAGTCTCGCAAGTATCAAGAAAGAGCTTATGGATGTGATTACAAAATAACTATAGACACTGAAGGTGAATACCACTAATATATCCACCCTTGCAGGGGGTGGGAGAGATGTGATGCATTCGTATACTATATGGTGTGAAAAGTGCCATCAAACGGGACATTTAGCCACTGAATGTACTCGAAAACCAACCATTTCTAGAGCCTTCTGTTCATACTGTTTGAGGAAGAACCATAGAGAGGATATTTTCTCTCTAAAAGAGATGCACGAAAGAAGAAAGAAAGATGAAGATGTAAGATTCAACTTGCTGGAATCCAAAATGACAACGTAGGACATTGGACCAAAGGCTAGGGAGCTGAGTCCTAATTTTGGTCCAAGGAGATTTTCCTCTCAGAGTTACAGAGGATGACAATTTAGCAGTGGCCAAAGATTAGAGGTGGAGTGTTACAGATGTGGAGAAAAGTGTCATATCTCACCAAACTGTCCAAACCCTGGAAGGTCTATGGACTAGAAGCCCTTATGCAGTCGATGCAAATGAAAAGGCCACACTGCAAAAGATTGTCCAAGTCCACTAGCTCCAGTGAAATCTACTCCTGATACCCAATAGAAAACCCAAGAATATGCTTCCAATTTGGTGGATTGGAAGTGGCCACAATAATGCGTGCAAAGAAGGGAGAAACTGTAGTTCCGAAAGAAAACACTCCCTCTGCAAAGACTGTGAAGTTCAACCTTCCTAGGGAGAAACAAAACAGTGCAGTACAGAAAAATGTAGTACATAGAGCACTACAAAGCCACAAAGAGCCACATACAGTTGCAGAGATAGTACCAGAGGTTCGGGAGATAGAGGATGCTGAAGTACCTCCTCATGGAGAAGAAGCGTAGATGTTGTTGCTGTTAGAAGAAAAGGGGAAGATAAAAGTGGGTGTGGCCCCATTCCCTAGTTGATTGGAAAAGCCCGTGGATCCTATCAAAGAATATGATTTGATCAAAGACCTAGATACTTTTAAATCAAACTTAACATTCTGACAGTTGTTGATGCTGTCTCCTAGCTGTCGAAAGGAATTCAAAAGTATACTGACAAGAAGAAGAGGCCTAAGAATTGCTCCCTCTATGGCGACCAAGTTCAACAAAGCCTCAGAACCCGTGAAGGAAGTAGATGTGGCTAATGCCTTCCTGGATCTTGGAAACCCAGAGATTGGTGTGTGGATTGAAGGATGTTTTATAGCAAACACATTGATTGATGGAGGCTCATCAATAAACATAATGATAGATGTGACAATGAAGGTTCTAGCCTTGCAAGGAATGCAAGCTACACAATGAATTATCAGATTGGCAGACCAAAGCAGAATCGAGCCTTTGGGCGTTCTCCGGCAGGAAGAGACTATGGTCTGACATATTTGGTGGTCAAACTAAATTCCTATGGGACCTCATACCCTCTGGTGTTGTGAAGACCTTGGCTTTTCAAAGTAAGAGCAAGGACAAGCTGGTTCAAAGGAACCTTAACCCTAGGTAGAGGACCCAACAAAGTGGTATTGAAGTTGTACGAATCGCAAAAAGGAAATACATCCACATCTACCAAAGTTGTAACCGACTCCTCCAATGAAGCAACATATGGTATACCAGGAGATGAAGAGGCCGTCAACAGATGTTTCCCAAGAAAACAGAGGTAGGGTCCCTAACAGTGGGCACTGTAAGCCAACTATTGAAGGAAGCAAAGTCTTTGTCCATGGGAGAATACCTCTTGCATGAACTAGAATCGACTTTTGAAATCACCTTTCATAGCGAGATAGAAGCATGAATGTACTGTTCTCCTTGTTACATGGCAGTCTTGTAGAGACTGAGCTAGAGACAGAGACATGAGTAGAGATAGAGACAAAGATAGAAGCAGAAGCAGAAGACATAACAGAGAGCTTGTTCTTCTCTTATAGCCCACAGATGTAGAAACAGAATCTGAAGAGGACGAAGGTGATAATGCAGAAGAAGAGTATGAAAGTGAGCTAGAAGGATCTATCCTACTTATAGAACGCAGAGATGAGGAAGAAGTTCCTGAAGCCTCAGAAGTAGAAGATCCCTTCTTGTTCGACAGAATGATTATGGTACCCTTTGAAGTGATTAATAAGTCATGTCATAAGCAAAGCCTTTATAAGAAATGGATTAAGAAGAATAGGATTTCCTTCAGCAGTGGCTCTTGTTGCCCAAAGTTACCCCTCCTGCGAGAAGATGGTGACGATGCACCTTGTCAACAACCCCTAGTTTGGCATCTCAAACAAAACATAGAAGGTTCCTATTATATGACGTTCTTGGATGCATATTTAGAGGAGGAAGAGTCCTCGAGCCAAGAAGTAACAAAACATAGTCTAATCTGTGAGCATTGGGGGCACCTAGAGCAATGCTTTGAGAAATATCGAGAGTATGGGATTTTTCTCAACCCTGATAAATGTGTCTTTGGTGTCTCATCAAGAGTTCTTCTAGGTCACATTGTGTCTGCACAAGGGATAGCAACAGATCCTCCCAAGATTGAGAAGATTGCCACCTTGATAGCCCTAATCAACCTTAAACAATTGAGGGGATTCCTTGGCCATGTGGGCTATTATAGACGATTCATTGCATAATTTGTAACAAAGGAAACCCCTTTGCATAAACCCCTAAGAAAAGATGCAGAGTTCACATGTACCATTGATTGTGACAAGGCATTCAACACCTTGAAGCAGTGTTTGATTGAAGCACCCATCCTACAACCTCCTGATTGGATAAAGGAGTTCCATGTGCACATTGATGCCTCAGTTGAAGGCCTAGGTGTAGTCTTATGCCAAAAAGGCCCCTCTAAGTTAGAACAACCTATCTATTATGCAAGTTAGAAAGTAACCGACAGAGAGAAAAACTACACAGTGACAGAGCTCGAGTGTCTAGCAATGGTATTTGCCTTGGAGAAGTTTCAACATTTTCTATTGTCGATGCATTTCAAATTCTACATGGACCATGAAGCCATGTCCTTCCTGATGAACAAGGCCGATGTGAAGGGAAGAATGATGAGATGGCTCCTTTTGTTTCAAGAGTTTAACTTTGAAGTGGTTACCAAACCCGGTCGCCCCCATGTCTTGGCTAATCACCTTTCAAGAATCCCTCAAAGCAATGATGAAGAAGAGCAAGGTGATCCAGACCTTCCTAATGCTATTTCTAGTCGAAATGGTTACCCCATAGTACATAGACATAGCCAACCTCCTAGCAACCCAACAGTATGCCCATGGCATCTCGTGAGTCGTGAGAAGAAGAAGATTTTGTTGGAATCAGTCCCCTACACCATGTTAGGAGGGGCTCTGTACAAGAAAGGCAAGGACAAAGTCTTGTAAAGATGTGTTGCAGAAGAAGAGATTGGCATAGTATTGAAAGCATGCCATGACGAGCCTTGTGGTGGACACTTTGCGGGAGAAGCGATAGCTAGAAAGGCCTTACTTACAGGACATTGGTGGCCAATCCTTCATAAGGAGGCTTATGATTACTGTAAATGGTATGATGCTTGTCAGTGAATGGGAAAGCCTACCAAATCCAGTGCCATGCCCTTGCAACTTATTCTTCCCCTAAAGCCATTCGAGAAGTGGGGAATTGATTTCGTGGGCCCCATTGATTCGTCAACCAAAAGGAAACAGAATAGATACATCTTGGTTTGTACAGAATACATAACCAAGTGGCGTGAAGCTAAAGCCCTAAAGCAAGATGATGGCAACAACATGGCCTTGTTCTTGTGCGAGAACATCATCACCCGTTTTGGCAGCCCCCTAGAGCTCGTCAATGACTGAGGTACCCATTTCCTTAAGAAGATCACGGAAGAGTTGACAGAACTTTGTCATCATAAGTCTACACCCTATTACCCTAGAGCCAACAACCAAGTCGGAGTTACCAATCGCATCCTGTGCTCGATTCTAACAAGAACGATAGCCACACATCATCGTGATTGGGATGATTAACTTATAGAGGCCCTCTAGGCATACAGAACCCCCCATAAGGTGGATACAGGACAAACTCCTTTTCAACTAGTGTATGGAATAGAAGCCGTCTTTCTTGTTGGACTCGAGCTACCCTCTCTGCGTATGGCCATCAAAGAATGCTTGGGAGATAACGAATACCTGCAACATTGTCTCTTGTACTTGGAATGTCTTGATGAGATTCGCAAGATGGCCCTATAGTGCATGGAAGCCACACAAGCTCACAGAAAGGTCTATCATGACAACTTCATCAAGCAGAAGGAGTTCAATGAAGGTGACTTATTCCTAGCTTATGATTCCTGATTTGGCAAGTTTCTCGACAAGCTTCAACAATGCTGGATGGGCCCTTATAAGGTACTTGCTGTCAATCCTAATGGCTCAGTCCAAGTCTAGATAGTTGATGCTTCGGATGATCACTTCCTTATTAATGGCTATCGTCTCAAGAAGTATTACCCTCCCTGGGGATCCTGACAATCATCGTTGATAGCTTCCTCATTCCTTGTACAAAGGTCGTTACACCTTTAACTAATGCTCCTGATAACCCTCTTGCTAATCTTGATGATGTGGTTCCATTTTGATAGCCCCTCACAGCCACCTTCCCCTTCCCCTTGGCTTCATTTCCATCCTATGCAGCAGAGGTGGCAAGGTGGTTCTGATACATTGCGTTCCCGTCATTCTACTCTTCAAAAACAATCTAAAAGAAAAAAAAAGAAAAAATATATCGATTATGGGAGAAAATGACTTTGGTCCCTATCATGCCGACCTATTCTTCGAGAAAAGGTGGAAACACCCTTGGAATTAGGAGAAAAAAAAGAGAGATAAAAAGAGAGAAAAAAAACTGTTATGGGAGAAAAGGAAGCAACTCCCTGTCATAGCAGGCCTCGCTCTAAGAAAAGGTGGCAAACACCCTTGGGCGAGAAGCTGGCTGTGGAAAAGGTGGCAACACCCGGCAGTTTAGGATAGCTGACTCACCCGCAGAACTTTTCCAGAAGCAATTTGGAGCCATCTCCCTTGGTGCACTATCTCTACCACTTCATCAGTATGTCTACCCCCTTTAATAGATTCTCTTTTTTACAACCAAATCAAAGTACCAGACTTGTTGGCTGCCTCCCTGGGTACACCCAATCTTCAACACCTTGATGACAACAACAGGCGAAGTGATTTTCATCTACAATCCCTTGAGTGATGCAAGCTTTCATCATAACCGGATGGGGATGTGAGTATGGGCTGCCCTCTGTATTTGTCAATAGAGTGTAAGATAGAGGGTGGAGTGAATGACCAGTTCTTGCCCTTTATATCCAACAAAGATGTGCGATGTGTGAATGGAGTGTTGCACGCACGGGTTGGGCCTCTCAATGTACAAAGAACAAACTTGTTCTTTTGCATAGCACTATAAGGCTCCTTGGCCTTCCTTCTTGCACTGTATGCCAGCACATGGTGGGATGCACAATTGCATCATCAATTGCACACAAGGCATACACCCTCTGCACAAGTGTCAGTGAGGATTGCATTAAGGGGGTTTCAGGAATGGACTGCCCTCTTGTATTGATCAACATATCGTGAGATAGAGGGGGGGTTGAGCATGATTGATGTTTTCTCAAACACTTATTGAGAGGGGCGAATTGAGGGATGTTACGACACTTGGAGTCAGGTATATTCCTGTTTTCCTATGCATACGTAGGATGGGTCTCTACCATCACCACAAGACATGTCACTCTGATTTGTACACTTGACAACAAGGCTCCCTGGCCTTCCTGCTTGCACCTATGCCAAAGGGGATTGGACGCACTGATGTACCACCAATTGTGCACACTGGCGTACTCCCCCTAAACCATCTCCCTTGTGATTTCTAAACCGGGTGTGAGATTTGAGTTTTCATCATTATTCAATCGAGTGATGTGCGTAATGGGACTTTCATTTCATTTGAGTCATGAGCTAAGTGCAATATCCTTCGCCATCGATGATTTTCCGTGATTCTCTCAACAAAGTATCATCCCTTGGTGCTTCTACGTGGTCCTTGCCCCGTTGGATGTGTGCTGTGAAGACACCTAGGTACCTCCTACAGCCGACAATAACATAGGATGCAACATTGACAATCGACTCCACTTCTTGGCAACATGGACCAAGTTTTTCTAAGCCTATGCCTTTTCTTTATTAGTGAAGGTCATGTTTTAAGTATGGGAATATTAGCGGTTGATCTAATGTGGGGCCCTAGGTTCTTGTTGCTTGGTTCACCCTTTCTGTTAAGGTCTTAAGTGTGGGCACGTGCCCCTGCATTTCTACGATACATACCCTCATGCATATCCGATTCTGTTGACGCATCTATGCCATGACCTGATTTTACCCTGATTGGGTCCCTTCCCCACCCACCCATCCTTTTTTCCCCTACTCCTACATACATTCCTTCTCAGTTTCCCTTTATCCCTTGATTTGATATTGTTCCATGTGAACACACCCTACGTTCATCGGCACCCATATCCAACCTTATAGCTCTGTTTGTCCCTTTGAATGGTTCATTTT